>NC_141551.1:17137500-17405000 GCF_021556685.1 Rattus norvegicus | reverse complement strand
GAGGATAGCTGTGTGTGCTGCAGAGTAAGGTAGAGGACGCCTGTGTGCTGCTGGGGGGGATGGAGGTTGTGTATGTGTGTTGCTGGAGAATGGTGGAGGATGTTGTGTGTGCTGCTGGGGGTAGGTGGGTGGTTGGAATATGTCTGTGTGTGCTGTGAATGGAAGCGCATCCATCCCACTTTCAAGTGGAACCCAGTGGATACAGATGTAAGATGGCATAGGTTCATAAGGCAAGCATGCCAATTTTAAAACAAAACAAACATGAAGTTTTGAAGTTGTCTTGAAAATATGTGGCAACCTTTGGGGGTCTCTAGCTTTATTCCTAGGACAAATCTCTACAATAAATGGATGGCCTAAAGGCTCCTATTTCCCTGGCCTTCCTAAAGTTGTCACGTGATTTTCATATATCCCCAGTCTATCTGGGGTCCTATTTCATATTTATTTTGAGTAAGCTGGTCTTCTCTATGGTGAGAGACTTTCTATTAGGGGTATTGGAAGCTTTGTCTCTGTCAATAGAAAGATACTGTCATGGAAAACACTCAGAGGCCATTTCACCCTGTCCGTCTATTCTGCCTTACCCTAGAGGCTCCTTAATACCCACACTGTGTGGCCTTCATTTCTAGTCTCATTATTTATTTTTGTCACCCCCTACCAAGGACTCTACACTATTCTGACTCCCCTTGGATCTTCTGATATGCAATGTAAACCACATCTTGGAAACACATGATCTCTTTGTTCTGAAATTCTGTAACTAGTCCCAATTATAACTTGTCTTAAGTTCAGATAAGCATAGCAGTTCTAGAAGATGGTATGGGAAAAAAATCTCACCGATAAAATCGTAGTGATGAAATGCTGAAACTAGAATTGGTTATATAAAATTATATTTGAACGTTTAATAAAATTAGTTTCACCTGTTTCCTTTTACATTTTTAATGTTTTTACTAGGAAACATTAAGTTCCACAAGGCTCTTCATTGTGTTCTGTATTACAGTTCTACTAACTATTGTTTATATTGACAATGAGCTCTTCCTAGGACTTTGGATGCTGCCATGTAAGTAGCCATAGATTCGGGTGATACTAGGCATACTATCAACCGCAGAAATAAAATTCAAAACTTAATCACTTTAGAAGGTAGTGCTGCCAAAAAAATGGTGCTATTTCAACACACACACACACACACACACACACACACACACACACACACACACACCCAGCTGTCAACTTTCTGAACTACACAGTGGTGATAGTCAAGCCTAACACAGAAGTAAGCAGTGACCCAGCCAAATCCAAATGGAACTCTCCCAGCCAGACTCATACCTGGGCTGCACTACAATACCTCTGTTTTCCAGCACACTCTTGCTTGGCTCCTAAAGAAAGGCAGTGATTAGCATCATACCTTAAACTGCCGAAGTTGCCATAAGCCCTGAGACACTGTGCTCTCTGTGGAATTTCCAGTGTCTTCTGAGAGGTTGCTGACTCCAATTAGCTAAAGGTGTCAGAACTAAAGACTGTTTAAATCAAGGTTAATGTCATTTGTTTAAAGTAGAACCTACGGCTTGCATTGATTGGACCCTTTGATTGAACAGAAAAGCCATCTCCTTTAAACAGTGCAATCTAAACTTCCCAAGTTGTCCCAAGGGAAAGAGAAACTACTTATGAAGGGCTACTTCTACTAAGGGCCTTAAGAAAGGCTCTGAAATGTATTTTTCCTTGGGGTGGTGAGTTGATTCACCCAGTGCAGTGTAAGCATGATGACTTGAAGCCTTGTATAATGGCATGGCCTCCAAATCAGTGCTGGGAAGCTGAAGAAGAAAGATTTAGTCAGTCAGCCTATCCTGATAGCATGTTCTAGCCCAATGAGGGACCCTCTTTTAAAATAGATGTCACCTGCAGAACAACACTGGAGGAGATTGACTGATGACCTACAAACGTGGACATGAATGTGCATGTGTGTCCATGAACACTTGTACACATGCATAGACACATGACAGTATACACAGATACATATGGGTGCACACATATGGGTACCTACACATAGGCATAATACAAACATACATACATACATACATACACACAGACATACATACACACAGACATACGTCTTTGCCTTAAAGGCCTAAATATCAGTAGTTGTTGACTGAAGTAAACCACTACTTTCACTTCAATACTTGAAGAGCATTCTTGTAAACTCAGTGAGTTTGGGAGTACAAAGGAGAACCAAAGCCAATGGTCTAAATGACCAAGCCAATAACAAAGCCACCTCCCTTCTCATGCTCAGCCATACATGGGACAGCACACATTAGTTCCTGTTCACATATCTTCTTTGCCTCTAAAATGAATAGAAGGTCCCCAGAATTACAGCATCCAAATTTTCCACACAAGCTGAGGCCACCCTCAGAGACCACTACTGGCTGACCCAGGAAACATATCATCAACTATTCTCTGATAGAGCACAGCTGCAGCTTCTTAAAACATGACCCTACTAAGCTAATCAATTCTAGGGGTCCCAAGCTGCCCTTCAGTCCAAGCAGGAGGTAAAAGGCTCAAACAATTACATTCCCTGTGATTAAAAACATATTGCATAAATGATGCTGAGAAAATAGAATAAAATATAAACTAAAAATAAATGGTTAAGTCAACTCATCTTTAATGCTTTCCTATGTAACATTTATTTCGTGTAATGGAATACAACTTCCATACTCTGTCTGCAAATTTAACCTTGGCCACAAGTTATGATGTACATTACAATACACTTTTATTATGTTGCACAGTATTGTGGTGTTTTTTTAATCTATTGCCTAGCCCCTAACAGTATGTCTGCGTCAGTGAGGCCCATCTGTCACAACCACAGTGGAGGCATTATTATGTAAATAGTTCTGGGACCTCCTTTTGGGGGAATTTAATATACTGTCCTAATATTCCAGCCAAGAAAAAAATGTTTATGGGGGAAAAAAACTTTTTTTGTTTAGTTTGTTTCATTTGTAGAAAAGAACAGGTCTACTTGCTAAGGATTTTTTTTAATAGCCCAAGTCCCTTTTCTTCTTTCTTTCACAATGTCTTTAAAAGCTAATGTTATGGCTTCTAATAAAATAAAATAAAATACATGAGAGACTTCTTTTAAACACACCAGCTGAAGAATAGGGCATTAATATCATGCAGCCCCGTGCCTTAGCCATCTTTCTCTATATTACAGTCATATTTCAATAAACTAAGTTTTCTTAGCAGGTGCCATCTTAGATTATTTCTTTATTAGATGGAGTTATAAAATATGCAGAATGGTATGCTGAATTTTTTTGTTATTTATGGCCAGTTTTAAAGCTTTGCCCAAATCCACACGTCTTCTTCCATAGTAGTGCAGAGAAGCACCTGGGAGGAAGGAGACTCTTGTGCTTACAGGGCTGTGAAGCTAGGGAGGAGGGGTGAGGACCATAACACGACTGATCTGCAAACAGAAGAAGCCAGATCCTCAGACTTCCTGCAGAGTCTTAATGAACCAAGTTGGAATTTAGGGTCAGTACAAAGAAAGGGGTTAATCCCCTGCTGGTAGCTCGACTACTTGCACACCCAACCCTGATATGAGCCAGAGATCCAAAGTTCACTGACCATAGGCCAAGCAGTGAATACTTTGAGAGAAGCAAGAGATACTAATTATACAGTGAAGGGCATCTTGAGCAGCAGGCAGAATAAAACCAGGAGATGAAGTTGCCCCATAATCCTCTGAGTGGTTCCCACCAGAGATCCTAGGCATTAAACTGTACAGACTGAATTATCAAGGAACACTTCTTAAAGCAAAGAAGGATCCACTAGACCCGAAAAGAGGAATAGGGCTTCTCAGTGACTGCAAAAGTGGGAAGGGGCACACATTTTCCCTGTCCCAGACTCAATGCAAGCCTGAAGGCAGACAGAACAGAAGAGCTGAGAGGCAAAAGGGCCAACATGAGGGGTTCTCCACTGTGACCACCTGGAGTTAAGACAGTACTGGAAACCAAGTGGAATGAAAGTGGTTCAATTGGACATCTATCTCATGAGGGACTAAGCAGATTCCTGAAGAACCATCTGAAAATAGTAATCCATGACTGAACCAGAATGAAGTAATTGTAGCCCATGAATGATGAGCTCTCTAAAGTCAACTGGACACTTGCCATAACTGTACTTCCAGCCCAGCCATGAATGAGGTCTAAAGTAAAACTGGGCCCAAAAGAAGATCCTGAGCAAAATTGCTGGCAGCCATAACAGCGTACTCTTCTGCCTCTAACCCTACCAAAAGTGCATCACACATGGGTGATGAGTCATTCAATGACATGTTCCTTTTGACATCATGTACCTATCAGTCTTAAGAATCACCATGGGAGATGACAAAGTGTCCATAATGGCATACTTAGGAAGACTTTATGCCCAATGGCAGACTGCAAGGAGCCATAGGTAGGAGACGTGAAATGGGATATAGTGGCTCAGAGATGAAGCAACAAAATCCACAAGAGGCCACTAAGCAGACAAAAGAAAATGCATGGGAAGTACCATCTGAGGAAAAAGAGGCTTATGCCTGTCAGCAAGTGGTGATAGCAAATATGACCCCAGGTTCCTACCAGTGCAAGGATATATAAGCAAGGGTAAACTGAAAAAATACCCAGAAAGATCTCTGGTGCCCAGGTTGGGGATAAGGATGTTGGACTAAGGTCAGGGACCTGGTCTCTGTCTGTGTCCCTGTGGGCTACCATCCAATATTCCATACTCTGCTGTCCTCCAGAAGGACCTAACTAAGCTCTGGCAGAAAAAAATGTGTCTGAAGTTCACCTTTCTCCCATGACACCCTTCCAACAAAGTTTTCTTAAGTCAGAATCATACAAATAGACAGCTCAGAAATGTCCACAAGATTTAACCATGCTGATAACTCAGTGACTGTTTCATCATAGGCTAAGACAAGGATGTCAGAAATAGCTTATTTGGTTTATCCATGCACACCATAGCAACTCAAAACCTGTGTCAGAGGGGAGAAGGTACAAGAAATGGCAATCTTCCTAAAAAGAAGCCATACCCTGGTTTCTCCCCTTCAATAGGAATCAGAGCTCCTCCTCAGGGCAGGTAGAATTATAAATATATGACTTTCCCTTATCCGAGTCAAAGTCTCATCCCACTATTTGTATTGAGTGACCTGAGGACATTTTCATGATCATTCTGAACCTGGTGTCCTTATTAGTGACTAGGATAATGTGGTATACCTGCCAGGATTGTTCTCAGGGAAAAACAAGTGATCCAATTTTACATAGTAAGTTTTCAACAAAAGTTAATCCCACCCCTACCTTGTAGGTCAGCTGATATGAATTTATACTAAATGACACTCAATGTCCTCTGGGAACAGTGAACCCCACACTGACCTACCTCGGGCATTTTCTCAAGTCTGACTCCCTGCTCTTCCAACATTCTCCCACTCCAGCTTGAACAGTTCATTTAAGGGGCAAATAAGTGCCCTTGGCCAGTGGGGACCTTTGGGAAGGCCAATTCAAAGATTAATTACTGATTAAAAACAAAGAGATATTTGAATTTCAATGTATTGGTAGGAGACCTCAAATTGCCAGGAGATCCTCAGTGTTTGGTTTAGATCATATAAAGAAGGAAGAGGAGAAGGAGGAGAAGGAGAAGGAAAAGGAGGAGGGGGGAGGAGGAGGAGGAAAGCAAGAAAACAAGTCTTTCCCCACTCCAACAGTTGCCCTTCAGAGAGGTTCTTGGCAGATCAGGTAAAAGCAGGGAACCTATGAGAGGGTGTCTTAGGATTTCTATCACTGTGATGAAATTTCATGACCAAAAGCAACTTGTGGAGGAAAGGGTTTATTTCAATTACACTTTCATTTTACAGATCATTAACAAAGGCAGTCAAGGCAGGACTTAAACAAGGCAGAACATAGATATGGGAGCAGATGGAGAGGCCATGCAGGAATGCTGCTTACTGAATTGCTCATTATGGCTTGCTTAGCCTACTTTCTTACAGCACTCGGGACCACCAGCCCAGGATTATTATTCCTCACAATGGCTTTGGTGCTCCCCAATCAATCACTGATTAAGAAAATGCCCTACAGGCTTGCCTATAGCCCAATCTCCTGGAGGCATTTTCTCAACTGAGGCTCTCTTCCTCTCAGATGACTCTAGCTTTCATCAAGTTGACATAAAGCTAGCCAGCACACCAGTATAGCACCTTACAAGGACAGTATGTTATGGAATGACGAGGTGGGGCTAGATTATGCTCTTGTGTTGAATAGCTGTCTCCTTCAAAGCAAGGCATTCTCTCCTTGATGGAGGAGAGAGACTCTAAGACTCATAAGTACATGAAATTTACAAGGCTCAGTATGCTTTGAGAGCCCTTCTCAAGGTTACATAATCAGTAACAAGTGTTAGGGAAAAGAGGCTCTTCTATCATCTGAGCTGGCTTGCTGGCTGCTCAGAGAGCTGCAGAAATGCAGCTATCCTGAGTCATCACCATGCCATGGAGGGTTTTTCAGTTGATACAGCTGCTCATGAGTCACTCATACTCCTGTAGATGACCCCAACAAAATCACTGTATCACTAAGTTAGACCTGGATTGGCTGATTTCTTTCATCTACCATCAGTGCCCTACCTAAAGTGAATGAATATTTGTTCTCTTCTCCCCAGAAGAATTCACAGAACATCTAGCAGTTTGGACCTGGCAAGCCATAAAAGTATATTACAGAAGCCCCTCTAGAGTGAGGCCCAGCAAGAGGCAATAAGGTCTCTTCTGACAAACTGAGTCTTTATTTCTGGCATATGTTCTCTGCTTAGGGCCTGAGTACTTTCCTATATTCATCTACCCCCTCCACAGAGGTGAGGTGAGACCATGAAAGGTAGTCTATCTTGACCCCTCTGCCCAAGACCTTCATCTCAACACCTTCCTGGATATTAGACAAGTCAAGGTAGCAAGACAGGGGTAATAAAAATAATGAAAGATCAGCCATCTACAGAAGGGGAGAGAGACTGTTCCAGTATAGCATCTCAAAGAAGAGCTGACCAAGAACATTTCTCCATCTGACTAGCAATTATCAGAGGTTAATTACACTATACACCAGCTGAGAAGCCATGGGGTGTTGGCTGAGGGTGATACCCAAGGACAGTGAATCCTGGAAGGGTCAAGCAGACACTAAGGAAGCTAGGATGGTTGGGACACCAGGCTTTTCCTCCTTCCCAAGTTGGAGGTTACATCTGGAACCCCCAGTCCCACTCTAGAACAGGCACAAAGATGGGAATCTCTCCATGATCATCTCAAATCTGTGATGTGGAGAAATGTTATCAGTCTGAATTCTCTACCTAAATCCAGAAGAAATCAGGGGGGGGGAGACAAAATAAAATTGTTTTTCTGCCCAAATCACCAGCGAGCTAGTCCCTAAGATACAGTAGCTAGGATTATGTATAACTCAATGACTATCCCCCAAACTCTGAGTCACTGTTCCCTACTCTTTCCATGGACCTAGAATTACTCAAGTGAAGGTCACAGAGGCAAGCTGTAGCTGGTCATCTGCTCCTGAGCCTGAGTCGTGAGGCCAATCACAAATGTTTCTTCTGGGTGCTCCTGAGGTTGGCCACATCCATTGCTGATTGAGCTGTCTGGGTAGCAGTGACAGGTGAGTAAGAGCAGGAGTAGTGTTGTGGGAGGGTGTGAGTGGGCAGGCACCCTGTGGATAGAGAGGTTCAGGGAAGAGGCATCTTCATTTGGAAACACCCCACCAGGATGCAGATGTTGAAGCAGCCGGCCAGACAGCAGGCCTGGGAGGCTGCTCCGGCTTGGACCTCAAAATCTACAGCTTTCCCCAGCTCTTTCTTCTCCCTTTCACTCTGCTCTTTTCCCTCCCTGCTATGCACACTGTCCCTGGGACCTCATTTTCTTTCTTTGATGCATTTTCTAAGCCTCTATCCTCAAACTCGTGTACTTTGCTTTTCCTGGCACCCTACAAGTGTGCCCCCTGGCTCTCCGCTATTAGTCCTTTTCTTCCTCCTCTCCTCATATTCTTTGTCCATCCTAATGTTGAGTAGCTCATCTGGAAAGAATAGCCAATGTGGCAGACAGTGCCGTAGTCTCTCTTGTCCAAAGCCAGGGAATGCAAGCACAAGCAAAATGTGCTCGAGAGGAGGAAGAGAAGCTTGTCTAAGTACAGGTTCCATTTTCATATTGCCCTCTGCAATAGGAGAATGGAAAAGGAGGGAAGAGAGCTAACCCAGTAACAACTGGAATTCAAGTGACTCCCTTCTACTCTAACCCATTTCAAACAGATCCGTTCAAACTGCCTTTTCTCTGCTTAATAACAACACAAGCATGCCTCGCTGCTACCACACCACTTCTGATTATTAAAAAGTACGAATGAGTCATGCTTCGTTTAGAACATGGTAGTTTCCTAGTTGATTTTCAGTGTCTAGTTCTGGGGAGAGCATGCACATTTCTCCCACAGTGGAACATTAGCTATGTCTGTATGGGTGTGGACACAGATCTTATTCAGTGTCTGCTTAAGAATATGTATCAAATGAAATGCCTGGAAGATCCTGCTACAAGAAACCTACCCCTTTTGTGATCAGTCATGATCACTCAGGACTTGGGTTACCAACTCAAACTTTACTGAGTCTGGACAAGAATAGGAATGGACAAATTGGGACTGTCTGTGCTCATGCTAAAGATAGCTTACTCAATGTATACTCCACCAAAGAGATCAAGACTTCCATTTTGGTATCTGGAAAATATTTTACTGTGGGGTGTGCATGTGCTTGTGAGTGTGCCTGTGCATGTACATGCATGCACATGGGGTGGAGTGTGAGTGAGGGAGCACATGTGTATGTAGAGGCTGTCAAAGTCAGGTGGTCTTCCTCACCCAGCAGCCACCATACTTTTTGAAACATGTTCTTTCCCTGAACCTGGGGCTTACCAGTTTCACTAAAGAGGACGGACCATGAGTCCCAGACTTCCTCCATTTCCCTATTATTGAGATTGTATGTACACATCGCCACACATGAATTGCTTCACATGAATTCTGAGGGATCGAACTCGGGTTCTCAGGCTTGTACAACAATCACTTTACCCACTGAGTCATGTACTCAGCCCTCTCTCTGTGGTAATTTTGTTTCCTAAAATCACAGCCCACATTTCAACCACATAAGCCATTTCCAGGAGATGAATCAAAGCCCGCATTATCATTCCCCTACCACATTTGGGGAATTAAAGAACAGAAAAGGAATTGCTTTTGCTCAAGGTCACACAATGTCTGGAATCAAAACTTTCTTTGTCCCATAATTAGTCTACTGACCAAACTGCCTCTGAAGCACTTTCTTCCTCTCCTGGGCCATCTTTCAGGCTCTGCCAGAAACAAGGACAAGAGATCTAAGACCTTGGGGAGGCCATTATGTTCTCTTTCCAAAATGGTCAGACTTTATGAGCCACCAAACATCCTCAAGAGATGTGCAGAGTGTGGAAAGTCTGGGGTGAAAAGCACCCAAAACATTCTCCATTCTTCTTGGGTTCTCCATAAAGACAAAAACTGTGAACCTCAGCTTACTAAAGAGAATTCAATACTATATTGACATTTCCTGTAAAATCATGGAAAATGTCTCCATCCAAAGCCATGATGGTATCATTTAGATGCGTTCAATGTAAATGAATGAGAAACAGATGGATTGAGTTTCCCTTCAACTCACACGTGCTAGAGAGTTGCAGCTGAGAAAATGCTTATACCCATGCATTTCCAGGGACTGGCTAACTCCAAACAGAGTTGGGTGTTTTGCTGAGTCCCAAACACTGGCTTCTCCTGTCCCTAAAAATAACTAAGCTGTCCAGCTGTTGGATGGAGATTTTTCTCTTTCAGTTTTGTTTCATTTGATTTTTCTCACAAAGCACCAAGGTGATAAATGACTTCAAAACCCGCTAGATGTTCTAGGGGGATCAGCAGCCAGAAAAGTAAAAAGTTAGAAAAGAAACTGTCACAATATCCTATCATTGCCCTCACCAGCCACTCTGTCCCTTGAACCACTCTTGTCATTACTTACTCATCCATCAATGTCAACCCCAAGATCTATTTCCTCTGAGAACACTTTGGGATTATTTTGGTCCTTGTAGATATATAAATCAATCACAGAAACAATTTTTTGTGTACCTGTTATGAACCTGCAATGTTCTGAGCATCCAGTGAGTATCTAAGACAAGACCCATGCCTTTAGCAAGTTTAAGTTCAAGTTAAGAAGTGTCCACAAACTTGTGAAGCAATTAAAAGACAGTAGCAGATAGTGCAGGTGGGTAAAAATGAAGGATACAGGATTAGCTGGCTTTCAGGATTCAGAGAATGTGGTTAGAATTTATAAAAAAAAAAAAAAACACCATTACTGCATTTTGAGGATTGTTTTTGGATCAACAAGGACAGGATCAGTTTTACGGACGGGAGGTAGAAATTCAGGAATATGAAGTGTTTTTGCTGTTCAAGATCCTACCCATAGCAAGTGGTGGAGCAACCATTTCAGACTAATGGCTTCTAATCCAAGCATATCAGCCTTAGACTTCACTGCTTCCAGGAAAGGAATATACAAATCAAGTAGAGAGGGAACCATGCCTTCCAGTAGAGACAACTAGAAACCCCAGGACATCTCTAAGCAAATCTGAAGTTGACTTTCACACTCTCTTCTCAGCACCTTGCCAGTGGAGTACACTTATTTGGAATTGCCTCCTTGTTTTTCCTATTTTTAAGGATCTCTGCTAAAGTTTAAGTTTCATAGCCTAACATGTTTTATCCTTCTTTGTAAACTTAAAAGTCTATCATTGACTAAAAACATGTGTGCAGCACAACTCTTCAACTACTGTTTCAACTTTCTACGTAAATAATGCCATATTATTGTCCAACACACCAGTGTCTCACCTTCTGGGGAGATTAGCTACTCCCTAAAGAGATATTTTAGGCCCAATGCATGATCCCAATTGTTTGGAGAGTGGTCCAGTTATCACTGGTTAATGAGTGGATGTATCCTGTAATAATATCCTGAAATAATAATTCCCACATCTGCAAACTCTTGTGCTGCTCCAGAATGCTCCACTTAAATCCTTGAGGTCAAACACTGAGAATATTTCATCTTCTAAGACCAGATTCTTCTCCACGGGTCTCTCCTGCTTCCTGATGAGTTATAGCTCTTCAAGTCTGACTCAAGTTGACCATCAGTTTTTACATGGAAGCCCTAGAACCTTGTAGATGGTTCATTTAGTGGTTCTTATAAGTAAAAGACATTCTGTGCTCTGGATAATCTAGAAAGAGAAGAGAAGAGAAGAGGAGAGGAGATGAGAGGAGAGGAGAGGAGAGGAGAGGAGAGAAGAGAAAGACTTCTGAGTCTCCTGTGGAATAAACAACAAGACACAGTCAACATCCCCTTCTGTCTGCCCTGTGGTATCAGTTCATATTACCAATGTTACACTTTCATGTGTGGTATCTCACAATGGCAGGACAGTAGAGTTGTCCTTTCCTGGTCATGGTGCATGTTATGCTGTAGTCCTGAACATATGGAGACATGAACAGCACAATGTATGGCCCCCACATTGTCATGACAGCCTCTCCATTCCCCCAGAGCCTGGTTCAGGGGTGACTTGCGGTACCTTCACAAACAGGAACCTCAGGACAGAGCAACTGGGGTTCTGTCCTTTGGGTTTGGAAATTAGGTTATCTTCATCCCTCAAAGTGACGTTTAAAGATATAGGAAGAAGTCAGCCAGCAATTAAGTTCCCCACCCAAGGGAGGCATTGGAAACTATACTCAGAATCCCACCTCTCTGCTCTTTCCTCACTATGGCAACCATGAAACTACTGCCATAGCAGGAGAGAGACTCACAGGGAGCATAGATGGCTGCCAGCCCAATTCCTAAGGTTTAGCATCCATCTCGGTTCTCACACTGAGTCGACAGCTCCCACGCACTGTTCCTCGCCAGGGAGTGTGCATGGCGGGGACACGAGGCAGACATGTTCCTGGGAAATAAATAACTCGTGTGCCAATAGAGTTTGATTCAGTGACTTTCTGGGTATAGTCAAACCTTCCTTGGACTCATGTAGGATACTCCAAGCCTATGTTTCCACTGTCTCTTCAGTAAGTCAGATGTGCATGGCTGTCAGATGATTTCTCGGTTCTTTCCTGGTCCCTCTCATTTTGTCACCTTCTCTAGGGCTCAGAAGGCAAGAGAAAAATGTCAATGAGTCAGAAGTGCCAGGAACTGAACATGTTCCCAACAGTCTCCTCCCAGCAGAGTCTTTTAAAATGTGAACAAAACCAGTGAGACTTTCAGGATTGCTGTAATAGGCAGAGACCTCTTGTCCTCTTAGAGGTTGTTGGGAGTTTCTGTATCTTATTTTTCCAAAGCTAAGAGATTCCTTCTTGGAAAGAAGAAAGACAAGATGAACCTACATTTGCAAGTAGGTGAGTGTCTTATGTAGGGTTTTATTGCTGTGAAGAGACACATGACAACAGAAACTCTTATAAAGGAAATCATTTAATTGGGTCTGGCTTTCAGTTCAAAGTTTGGTCCATTATCACTAGGATGGGAAAGATGGCATTGTGCAGGCAGACGTGGTACTGGAGAGGTAGCTAAGAGCTCTACATCTGGATGCACAGGTAGCAGCAGGAAGAGACAGTGAGCCACTAGACCTCACTTCAGCTTCTGAATCCTCAAAGCCTAGCCCCCCAATAACACACTTCTTCCAGCAAGGCCACACCTCCTAATAGTGCCCTGTCCTATGGGCCTATCTGGGACATTGATATCACCAGTGTAGGCGATATCACCTAATCCAGGAAATGTGTGCAGTGCCATTATCATTATTAACAAGCACACTCTTTAAACCAAAACCTGACTTTATTCACTGACTATGAAGCTTCTAATCCCAGTGTTACTCCCTCAACCCCCATAGCTGCAAAAAAAAAAAAACAAACAGAATATGTAATATACTACAGAAAAGCCCTGAGGTGACTAACGATTCCAGCCAGTTCTTTCTTCCCAACACCTGCCTTCCAGAATACATTTCTTTGTAGAATAAGAGAGTGTTTTTTAAAGAAAAGAAAGAAAAAAAGAAAGAAATCTCCAGGGAAGATGTTTATTTTGTTTTTACATGAACTTGTTTTAGAAAATATTGACCTAGTGATACTAAGATTGAAAATAGAAAGAAAAAACAAGAGACAGAAGAAAGAATGAAATAGGGGTGAGTTTTGTTTGTCTCTGAACTTGGCTTCACCTCTTTTGTGCTGCAAACCATGTCACAAAGACAGAAAAGGTCTGGAAGTACAGTGTACACTTAACAAATATTACACCCTGGGCTGGGCACAGCAGCAGATTCCTGTAATCCCAGCTATTACAGAGCTAAGGCAGAAGGATTGAAAGCCGAAGAGCAGCCTAGGCTACACAGTGAGACCCTGTGTTAAAAGTCAAAAGTGAGAAATTGACATGTAGGTCAGTGGTTCATCACTTGATTAGCATCCCAAGCAGTGGTTTTAATCCTAAGCAGCCCAGAAAACAGCAATAGTAATACCCATAAAGTGAGTCCTTGTGTAACTGCCCCCAGGTCAAGGCAATCATTCCCCAGATCCTGCAGTCTCCAAAAAGCTCCTCCCTTCCAGCTTGCAGAGAAAAACCACTGGCAAAGTTTTAAGTAGTTTGTAGTTGTGTTGGCTGATTTCATGACACCTTGACACAAGCTAGAGTCATTTGGGAAGAGAGAACCTCAATTGAGAAAATGTTCCCACCAGACTGACCCATAGGGATATCTGGGAATCAATCTCTTGACTGATGATTGATGTGGGAGGACATAGCTCACTGTGTGCAAAACCACCCTAAGCAGGTGGTCCTAGATGGTATAAGAAAATAGGCTGAGTCAGCCATGACGAGCAAGCCAGTAAGCAGTGTTCCTCCTGCGCCTCTACTCCAATTCTCTTCTCCAGTTCCTACCCTGTCTTCTCTTGGTGATCGACGTGTAAGTTATATATAAGATGAAATAAACCCCTTCCTCCTTAAGTGGCCTTGGCCATGGTGTTTTTTTTTTTTTTAATCTTTATTAACTTGAGTATTTCTTATTTACATTTCGATTGTTATTCCCTTTCCCGGTTTCCGGGCCAACATCCCCCGAACCCCTCCCCCTCCCCTTCTTTATGGGTGTTCCCCTCCCCATCCTACCCCCATTACCGCCCTCCCCCCAACAATCACGTTCACTGTGGGTTCAGTCTTGGCAGGACCAAGGGCTTCCCCTTCCACTGGTGCTCTTACTAGGCTATTCATTGCTACCTATGAGGTTGGAGCCCAGGGTCAGTCCATGTATAGTCTTTGGTTAGTGGCTTAGTCCCTGGAAGCTCTGGTTGATTGCATTGTTGTTCACATGGGGTCTGGCCATGGTGTTTTATCATAACAGGGCAACCCTAAGATAGTAATCAACTGCTTTTCTTTATGGTGGTCCTGTGATCTAATCTGCATTCCTAAACACTAAAGCTTAACTCTGCCTGCTTCAGAACCTTACATTAGCTGAATCACACATGAAATCTTGTGCTTGGACCCACTTACTTATTGTTCATCTTTAAGGGTCTTCCACACTCTGAATGAGCTGTGTGCTCATTCCCAATGCCATATTATAGGGCACCGTGTGGACAAAACAAACTTCATCTCAAACATTATAAAAACTCGTTATTGACAGATTTGAAAATTAGCAAATCTATCATTTTATAGTGTTATCTCTGCATGGGTTTGAGTTGTGTTTTTCACATACTTGTTCATTGCTAATAAAAGTGGGATGTGTCATCCTTGGGTAGAGCTTCTATTTATCTTTTCTCCATTTTTCCATTGGACTACCTTTTTTATTGATCAGTAGAAGTTCGTTATTCAGGAGACTGGATTTTGTTACATATATTGCAAACACCTCTCACCATTTGGATTATATCTTTATTCTCTTGATGGTTTGTGATAAAGCCAGTCATTTTATCAAATTGAGTATAGATAAAGTTCCAATCTTCCTCTTTGTGATTAGTGTTGTTTCTTGTCTAAAACTTTTTCCCTTTTCTGAGATTGGGACAGTACTATCTAGCTTCTTTTCCATAAGGTTTGTTATTTTGATTGTGATCATTTTATTGTGACTGCAATTGATTTTTTTAAATGAAGATAGGTAGGGGTCAAGGTTGCTTTTTAAAAACATATGGGAATCTAGTTTGTTTTCCATGCATTCAATAAATGCTTTCTCACTGTGAGACAGCACCATAACTGTCCTAAATCAAGGCCTGTATTTGTGTGGTTCTGCTTCTCTTAGTCTATTACTACAGCAATGCCATTCCATAACTGTTGTCCCTGTAAAAGAAAAACCATAATATTCAATGGAATAGATCTTTTCTTTGCTCAAAAATGTCATAGCTATTCTTATCATAGTTCACATCATTCACATTTTTTATTTATTCATGGAATTTCATCTTTTATCTTTGATGCTACAATAGGAGATACATTTTAAAATTTCATTTTCAAAGGGTATTCGATTGTACATGTTGTTCTAAAATTTATTTAATGCAAAGTTTTGCACAAAACTTGCTAAACTCATTTGTAAATGGTGATAAGTTTCAGACTTGTTCAGATATTTTTACATGGAAAGGAGTATAAACTATGAATAAATACTATAATTTTATTTATTGATTTTCAGCGCAAATAATAGAATCTTCCCTACTTCCACTCCTTGCCTGGGACATCCAATATAATGCTGAGTAGAAAATATGATAGCCATTCGGCTTTGGTAATGATTCCAGAGACTCTGCCCACATTTCCACAGATGCCATAGTAAAGATACAGTTTCATAGATTAGCTTTACAGAAAAACAGTTCTTTAAGCAAGGAAGCTTATGCTTAGCTTGGAAGCTTCTTGTCATAAATTTCATCACTTTCCTGTATTTCTTACCCTGAAATTTTTCCAGTGCCTTCTACTAATGTGAAGAAATACATTTACTGACTTTTAAATATTAAAATACTTTGTGATTGTAGAGTACACCCATATCAGGAGTAACTCAGTGATTTCCAAAGAGTATATAAGTTTCAGTTGTCTCTGATCCTCACTAACATGAAGCATCTTTTGTTTTCTTGACAGAAGCCATTCTGACGTGGGTACAAACCAACCTCAGTGGAGTTTTAATTTGTATTTCCCTAGTACTAAAATATTGAGTAATTTTTTGTATGTTTTTTGGACATTGGTTTTTCTTCATCTGGAAACTGTGTTTGAGTCATGTGTTGGTTTAATTATTGAATTACTTGTCCCTTAATATTTAATTTTTATGTATTTATATATGTGGATGTTAATATCTACTCAAAATGAATAATTAGAAGTTACTTTCTCCAGATTTGAATATTATCCTTTGCTTTTTACTTGTCCTTGTTTCTTTGGCTATTCAGAATTAGTTGATACAATCCACAAATCCCAGAGAATCTGCCCACAGTTCCACAGACATTAAAGTAAAGATACATTTTCACAGATTAACTTTACAGGAAGACAGTTCTTTAAGCAAGGAAGCTTATGCTTGTTTTTTCTGAACTACTGGAGTACTATCAGAAAGTCCTTGTGTATTTCCTGATACTTTCTTCTAGAAGTTTCTAAGTTAGAAATCTTACGCTAAGGTATTTGATCCATTTGAGCTGATATTATTACTGTTATTGTTGGTGGTGGTGGTGTCGGTGGTGGTGGTGGTGGGGTGTGTGTGTGTGTGTGTGTGTGTGTGTGTGTGTGTGTGTGTGCGTGTGTGTGTGTGTGTGTTTGGCAAGTGGAAGGAGCATATACCTATGGAGTCGGTGGAATAAGGATTTTTTCTTTCCATTTGGGGATTGAACCTGATAAGTCTGCAGACTTCCACAGCAAACTCCATAACCACTGAGAGAGCTTACCAGCCCTTGAGTTGATCATTGTGCTGCCTCAGACTTTGACTTCTTTCATGCTCTTACACGTGAACATCCAGTTTTCCCACACTACTTACTAAAACAACCATTTCCCCCAGTGTACATTCTTGGTATTTTGCCAAAATTCATAGCTATAAATGTATGCGTTCATTTCTGTGTACATAGTCCATTCTATGACTGCATGTACCTGTGTAGTATGCTGGTTTGTTACTGTTGATGTACAGTATAATTTAAGGTCAGGCATTATGATACATCTAGCATTGCTTTTTTTTTCCCCATCAAGATTGTTCTGGCTGATTGGAAACCTCTGTGTTTACATCTGAACTTTAGAATTAATGTTCCTAGTTTAGTGAAGAATGCCATTGGAATTTTGTTTGGGATTGCATTAAATCAATAAATTAATTTTAATAATATGTTCATTTCTCAATATTAATTCGAGGATACAGAATATCTTTCTACCACCTAATTTCTTTGGTTGTTTTCTTCAATAAACTGTAATTTATATTATAGAAGACTTTCAAAAATATTTGATTAGGTTCATTACTAGGTATTTTAGTCTAAAGGGAGCTATTGTGAGTTAGAATTGTTTTCTCAGTTTCACTAGTATCAGATGTGTTGGTGGTATCAATTGATTTTGTATTTATCAGCTCTAAGAGTCATCTTGGGGAATTCTTAGGGTCAATAAGTTAAGGGTCCTATCACCATCAAATGGAAATAATTTGATTTCTTTCTTTCCTTCTTCCATTTATTTGACCCTTGTCTTATGACCCTGCTCAAGCACTATACAAAATAAGACTAGTGATACTGATATGTGGTTTCTCATTTTAGAGATAATTCTTACAGTTTTCACATATACACTATAATGTTGGCTATAGGGATGTGTAATATATAACTCTTGTTTTGCTGAGGTGTAATCATTCTTTCCATTCCTGGTTACTTTTATCATGAATGGACTTGATTTTGAGATGTATTGAAATAGTTTTATGGTTTTTGTACTTCATTACATTTATGCATTGTATTTATGTATTGGTTTGAATATGTTGAACCATCTATGCATTCTTGGTATGGATCCAACTTGACCATGGTGTATGATGCTAAACTTTATAGACAAATATTTTATTGGAGATTTCTTTACCTGTACTCATCAATGAAAAGGGATAGTCCAGACTGGTCTGGAATTCACTGTAGCCCAGGATGGCCTCAAATTTGCAATAGTCCTCCTGCTTCAGCCTACTGGTCATTGGTAATTTTTTAGTATATCCTTTCTTTTTAAAATTAGTTTGACTAAGGTTTGCCCATTCTTTTTAATCTTTTCAAAAAGCCATTTTTTATTGTTATTATTATTGTTGCTTCGCTGGTCCTTTGTGTTATTCTTTTAGTTTCTACTTCAATTATTTTGGTCCTTAGTGTCATAATTTTTCCTACCAATTTTGAGATAGATTTGTTTTCAGTTTTCTTAGAATTTAAACTCATGATTAGGCTATTTATCTGAGATCTCTTTGGTTTTTAATCTAAGTGTCTATGTTTCCCTCTTAGAAAGTTTTTTATGATTGTGCTTCTATCCTCTTCTGACCTTATTGTTTCCATTTTTATTTAATCTTAGGAATCATCCCCATTAATTTTCTCAATGACCTGCTAATAATTTAAATGTGTTTATTCAATTTCTATATGTTTGTTCATTCTATGTTGTTTCTTTTACAGTTAGTTGATTAATTTATGGCCCAATAGATCATTTTCTTGAAAATTTTAATTGGATATTTTATATATTTACATTTCAAATGTTATCCCCTTTCCCAGGAACAAGGAAAAGAGATAACATTTTCTTCTATTTTTAAAACTTACTTTATGAAACAAAATAGGACATGCCTTAGGGAAATCCCCATGGGTCATTGAGAAGAGTGTACACTTACAGCTGATTGACAAACTGTTCTGTAGATGTCTGTTAATGATGGCTTGTATTTGGTCTACACTGTAAATTGATTCTGATATTTCTTTATTGATCTCCCTGCCCTTACTTACATATTGGTGAGAAAGAAGAAGTAAAGTAACTCAGAATTGTTTTATGTAGGTTGATCAGTGCCTTTGTATCTGGTTTATAACATTGGGTGCACTGAAATTAATGTTATATGTTTACAATTACGTGCCTTCTGAAGTAGTATTTCCTTTATCAATGTGATGTGACCTTCTTTACCTCTTCTGTTAAATTTTGTTGTGAAGTCCACTCAGTCATACGTGAATATAGATACTTCTACTTGCTTTACAGTTCTATTTGTCTGAGTTGTCTTTTTTCTATCCTTTCACTTTCTGACTGCGTTTCAATCTGCATTGCATTGGTTTGCATTTCTTGCATTCAGCAAATAGTTGGGTCTTGTATTCAGTCTAGTTTTCCAGTCTGTCTTTTCATTGGAGAATTGAGATTCTTGATATTTAGGGTTATCACCGATGGTATACATTGCTATCATTTTGTTATTTTGTGTTAATTGAGTCTTTCTTAATCTTCATTTGCTTATTTATTATTCCAATGAAATTTATTCTTGCTTATATCCTCCGACTGGGCTTTATCTCTGTTGTGCATGTAGTTCTGCAATGATATGTTAGTGATATGTTGTTCAGGGTAGGTTTTTATAGAAAGTTGTGTTTCTCCTTCATCTTTGAAGGATACATGTACTGGATACAGTACAAGATTAGCAATTATTTTTTCCAGGACTCAGTTATATCAGTCCATTCCTTTCTGGATTTTAGTTTGTGTTAAAAAATAAAAACAAACAAACAAACAAACAAACACTCGTTATTCCAGTGGGCTTGTCTTTGTAATTGTCTCTTGCAGATTTTAGTTATTTTTCCTGGTGAACTAACTGTAATATAACATTAAAAAAACTAGTCTTTTTTTGGTCATATCTGTTTAGGATTCAATATGCCTATGATATTGTATCTGGATATTGAACTCATTCTCATGATTTGGGAAAGCTTTATGAGTTTACCTTATTTTGTCTTTCTTCTATGTCCATGACTTATTAGTTTTGCCTTTTGATGGTGTCCCAGAGGTCCTATGTTTTCTTTCCTACTTTCTGCCTGTGCAATAGGCCAGTGCTCCCCAAACTCTGGGTCTCTCACTTTCTACAAGTTAGCTCCTACATATAATATAATCACAAGCAATAGCTTGCTGTTACTGTCCCATCCCCCTTTTTCCTAGATTTCTAAGTAGATGGCTTCCTTGAATGGCTGCCTTAAGCAGGAAGTGACCTTCATTCATTCTTCTGCCTTTGACTAGTTTTCCACATGTACACCTTCACCTGTCTCTGACTCAAAGCCTTTTCCCTATAATTATAATACTTCTCTAAACCACTGAATGATAGATGAGTCACTGACCCTTTCTGGGAGTTTCCAGAGACAGGGCAGCCAAGAAACCTCTGGCTTTTAAAGCTACAGACTCTCCAAATGGCTTCCAGCATTCCACCAGACCAGATGCCAGGAAGGGAATATTTCCCCAGTGCCAATTTGCTATGCAGACTCTAGGACTCCTGTCAAATTAAACTCCAATTCTGATCAGCACTGAAAGCATTGTTGTGCGCTCTCTCTCTCTCTCTCTCTGTCTCTCTCTCTCTGTCTCTCTCTCTCTGTCTCTCTCTCTGTCTCTCTCTCTGTCTCTCTCTTTCTCTCTCTCTGTCTCTGTCTCTGTCTCTCTCTCTGTCTCTCTCTCTGTCTGTCTCTCTCTCTGTCTCTCTCTGTCTCTCTCTGTGTCTCTCTCTTTCTCTGTCTCTCTCTCTCTGTCTCTGTCTCTCTCTCTGTCTGTCTCTCTCTCTGTCTCTCTCTCTGTCTGTCTCTCTCTCTGTCTCTCTCTCTGTCTCTCTCTGTGTCTCTCTCTTTCTCTGTCTCTCTCTCTCTGTCTCTGTCTCTCTCTCTGTCTGTCTCTCTCTCTGTCTCTCTCTCTGTCTCTCTCTCTGTCTCTCTCTGTCTCTCTCTCTGTCTCTCTCTCTCTCTCTCTCTCTCTCTCTCTCTCTCTCTCTGTCCCGTCCCCACATCCTTACCATCTCTTTCTCCATACTAGTTTTCTTCTCTCCTGCATATTTCAAGCATAAGAGAGTGATGTACAAGAAACTTGAAGTGATAGAACTGATATTATAAAGGAATTTAAAGGACTTATAACATGTTTGCTTAGGAGACATTACGTCACACAAGTGAAATTTAGCTAAAGGAGGCCTGCCTACAAAATGTCCCAAAAGTAAGTAGTATGCTAACCAGGTCTGCTAGAGATAAATAGAATTTAGTTTACAAGGATGTAAATGTTCACCCACCAGGCTTGAACAGCCATTAGACTCCATCCTCATAACCAAGGAAACAATAAAGACTTACAACCAACAATAAGGATCATAAGAAAGACATATCTCTGATGAGCAGTTCAAGCTGGGCAGCTTAGGAATCACAACTATCATTAAGCCCAAGTCCACTCTTAAATTCCTTGTGCTCTTATCAAAAAATACATACTTGTAAGTGGACAAGAAGACTCTGGGTAAAAACTATTCAAAAAGAACAACATTGGTATATTTAAAATATCTGACCATATGTTTACATTTGTTATATAAATCTTCCTGCCTAAGTGACCAGTCTTTGAAAGTTCCTGTTCAAAGCATAACCTGGGACCAGACCTGAAATAGAGTTAAAGATGACAGTGGTTGTAAAAATGCATAAGTCTATGGTGTACATAAGTTAGTGAAGTCTTTTCAAGGCCAACTCTTACTTAAACTTTAGCCAAGATCGGAGTAAAGAAATTTCTCCTCACATTCCTAAGTACAGGAAGTGACTTCTCACTGGGGTGAGGGTGAGGAGTTAGGGAGGTAGGGAGCATGGAACATATTCTCTCAACAGAAGAGGATTTATTTATATCTTTTTGTCTTTTAAGTTTGACTATTTTCATCCTGCATGTCTTAGTATTTTGATGGATACAAATTTAGGATTGATGTTTCTTCCAAAAAGTTGAAACTTTTTGGACTAAGAAATTCTGTCTTTAATACAACTAATTCACCTACGTTTTATCATAGTAATGTAGTGTTTCCTTTTATAGTGTTTTATTATCCCTGTTTTCACTTGCATCTTTCAAAGAACCCAAAGTAGCTATTTGAATCCAGTCTAATGATCTTTGTCTTTTTAATAGAATATTTGTCCCATTTACGTTAACTACTTGTATAACTCTTGAAGCTATTGCATATAAATCTACCACATTTATGCTCTGTCTTTTAATCCTATCTTCCTTTGTTTAAAAGAAGTATCATTATTTTTGAACAATCATTTCCATTTAGTTGTATTTTACTCCTCAATTTTTTACATCTTCCTTTTTCTACCTGATCCTCTTTTCCCTCTGCCCAAAGAATACTGTTAGGTTTTATTTAGCATATGATAGCCAACAACAATTTTCTTCTCACTGTTAAATGTCTTTACTTTAACTCTAGAATATATTTCAGTATATAGTTTTTATATAAGCAATTATCCTCCTTCAGCATGCTATGAATATTATACTGTCTGTTTACGTTTTCTTTTCTTCTGTTAAAATTCACCCCATTAATCTCGATTGTTACGCTTTCAAAATAATCTCTCAGTCGTTCAAATTTCTTGTCTTTGATCATCTATGACTTTGAAATGATAGGATTCATGATCTCTTGCTTTTGGCCTTATGACATTTTAAAATCTCTGGTTCATTTATTTTATAATTGTTAAAAAGTAATCACAAATTAGTTCTTCAACTATATCTCCTATCTCTCTCTCCCCCTCTGTACCTTTTCTCTCTCCTTCTCCTGATCCCCATCCTCCTCCTCCTCCTGTCTTAAAAATATGGTAAAGTACAGCAATGACTCCTCTGTGGATTTTTCTATTTTTTATGTTTCATCTTTCAGGTTGAAGTTTTTTCTAACATATACTCCAGTTAACTGACTTTTTTGTCAGCTGTGTCTAATCTTAAAGGGAGTCATTCAATATAGTTGAGTTAGAATATTATACTTTTAATTATATAATTTCTATAAATTTAGGGGGTTTTTAGATATGTTTTATCTATTCTATAACTTCTTATTTTCTGTTGGAATACTCATCTTGTTTTAATAAGTTCAAAATTATACATATATTTTTAGGCTTATGCCCGATATTTTTAATTATATATGGATTCTGTGATTCTTTTTCTTTGGCCAAGTTCTTGCCCAAGTTATTTTTACATTGTTACATGTCTAGCTAAATTTAATTATCTACTACATATCATACATGAAATTTTACTTATTTGAAGAAATAATTGAAGAACTAGAATGGCATTATCTTCCCCCACAAGTGATATTTTCTATTTGACATTGCCAAAAATCTGAGAACAATGCCTAGAATATTTTTAACCATCGTCATGTAGTAAGAAATGCTGACCTACTCAGTGTCAGAAATAAGCTGGAGTCTTGAGGATTATTTTTCTTCTAATTTACTCATTTCCCTACAATACAGCCTTCTAGAACTCCAATCTACATTGAGAATGATTGGCAAATGCTTATGAGCCTGTATTTTTTTACCCTTTCCTGAGCATTGTGTACATAATTATCTTTCTGATGCCTTGGGCAGCCATTTCCTGTCACTGTTTGCTTTTCGAGCCTTCGGCAGAAGTGGTCTTCTTAAATTAATAGCCAACTGATTCTGACACTAATCCACCCCTAACACATGAATCTTCTTCCACCTTCTAACTACAGAGACCACACCTATCTTTTCCCTAGAGACAAATGACACACAGAGGGAATCAAGTGAGTTATAAACGACCTAGCTTTGGTTTCCTGGCTCAGCACTAACTATTAGTTCCATGGCTAACTAATACCCCCTCAGTTGTCACAATTTTATTCTGTCTTTTCCTTTGCACCTACAGATCTTCTCTGCTTTTTATGACTTTCAAGAATGGATGCAGCCTCACTCCTTTCATGTAGTTCTAAGCTGTGGGAGTTCCGCCTAGAGAGCCAAACCTTAGCATTTGCTACTGTTCCTTGTCCCACTTCCTGGCCAGGTTCAATTGACCACAAGCACACTATCTCCTCTTTTTCATATATTCTATTCCCCTCTTAACACATCTCTGAAACTATCTACCAGTCATCTAAATATAAATTATTAATGTTGCCAAGACACTGTTAAGGAATCTCCTCCACTTTCATCATGAGACTCTCCTGCAAAGCTGTGTTTAGTCCTAACTCTTGGATTTGCCTATGCAAAGCTGTTCTACTGCCTAGCCATGCTGAGCCTTGCCACTTCTTCTCAGTGTCTCCTTCTCTAGACCTAGCCCTCTGAGAAGACGACCTGACCACAGCACCAAGTGAAGGACCTGAATCACAGTGAGGAGACGTCGGACCATTCACTTACTCATTCACTGACTCATTACTTACCCTTCATGACATGAGACTCTGAAGTGAGGGACGAAAGTAAAACGTAACATTAATATCTAATCATCAGTGAATTAACTACTCAAGAAACAATTGAGTTTACTCTTACCGAGTTGTCTTTCCAACAATTACTGTTTGGTAGTAATACCAGATCTAAGAGAATAATTTGTATAACATTGGTTTACAAATGTGACACCTTATTCCTAGGATAATCTCTGTTTGTAATGAACACAGGGCTCATTTTTATGTAAGACTGTTTCTGTGGAAGCTCTCCTTTATTTATTCACTGAACAAACATTTATTTAGGCAGGCTATGAGCTGCAGATACAGAGAAAAGGGCCCAGAGGTGTCTTCCTCAAGGGTTTCCTATCTATTGCAAATTGTTTACAATGTACTATGCTCAGGGTTATGAGGGAGAGGAGCGTGCATAAAATTGAGGCTGAGTAGGGACAAGGGGGTGAAACAGCAACAGAAACCTCCCTGAGCATCAGCACTGGTCAAGACGGGACAGCCAGCAGACATCCATTTCTTTCTAACACTATTCACTGGTTATATAGAAACATTTTTCAAAGAGCAAACACAAATCTCAGCTCTATGCTACCTGAATCAGTGAGGTTTATATAAATGAGATTCAGGATGAGCGTGTTTTCCTCTATAGTGAGATGAATCCATGCTTGCTTGTGAGACCTCTAGTACAACCATTTTTGTGTTTTGGTTTTTAGCCCACCTGCCAAGTTTCACATTAAATTTAAACAAATAGAAATATATAATATTTATTAATATACCATGTGTAATAATGTATAATGTTATTAATACTGCATAAGTTACTCAGAGACTTCCAAAAGTCCCATTAGGAGATCTGTCTAGACATACCCTGTATTTTCTATGACTTTTCTCTGCTTACTTACCAGAGCATAAATCAATGGGCATTTAATCATATAAAACTATATGTCTGATCCTTGGGTATTTTATATTTTTATAGAACATCCATTTTTTAAATATACTTATGATGTACATGAGTGAAAGGAGTTATTTTTATGATAATACAGGCAGCATACATTGATTTATTCTATAAAGCATCAGTGGATCTTGAGGATGTGCCAAGAACTGCAATAAAACCAGACCCCTGAGCCAGCAGGACAGATGGACAAGCCACAGAGGCTACAGTGTTAGATACAGGGCAGGGAGCTAAGATTTCCTTGGCAACTCAAGTGCATGGCCACAGATTCTGACTGCCCTTGGAATTGTTATCATTCTAGTCAAGTTGGTGCTTCTATGCCTCCTTTCATGACAACCACCCTTCAAGGAGGTCTTACTACCTTCTGTCAGCTAACTGGGTCATTTCTATGACAAGAACTTAGTTCAGAGGACAAAAATAATCTCTGTTTTGGTCACTATCCTTCAAAGGGATCACAATCAAATTTTGACCAAATTAGAATGATGGTAATCAGCAGAATATATTATATTTTCTGTTTGAATTTTATGGGACAAAATGAACTAATTACTATTAGTTCCATAGAAATTGTAACAAATGCATTAAGTTTATCTTGGATTGGCTCAAATGAGAAGCTTCTAGTGTTTCGAAGTTCTTAAACCAGACAAAGAAGAAGAAGCATTGTTCACTATAGAAGAAACAAACAGTTCTTGCCAGTCAGAACTAGACATTAGATTTGTCCTGGATTTTGAAAAGCCTACGAAGACCTCACCCCATCATAGCCTTACCTGCCCCCGATCTCTTCTATTCCTGCTCTAGGAAGCCTGAGATGAAGCTGGTCTGGTCCCCAATGCCAATGGAGTATTCCATTTTCGCCCTGAAGTCCCAAATTCAAGTGAAGGGAAAGGGTAACTTCCAATGGCTCTGGCTTTGGGATTCAGGAATTCAGGAGACCATTCTATCAGTAGGTTTCCCTTTGACATATCCCTGTAGGTTGATTTTTGTGAGCATAAAGCATGCTCATGTAAGGCCCCTAACAAGCATGAAGGATCTTGCTGTCAGAAGTAAATTAGTCATTGTAAAAAGAAAGGAGTGACTCATAAGATACATGGCTGAAAACAAGGTTTTTGGTGGCCAGGGAGGGCAAGAAGCCTCTCCAGAGGGAAGCAGAGGGCAGTTCCACACTGGTAGCCTAGGAGATCAGACTCACTCTGGTTCCCCCAGCACCCGCCAAATCTGGATTAAGAAAAGTGGGCAGGTGAAAAGGGAGAGAGGTACAATGTGACAAACCTGATGACAAACTGAGAAAAGGTCGTAGGACAGATTATCCTACAGGGGACATTGGAAACTGTGCCCACATTTTATTCACAAAGAGTCCATGTTTATGCAAACACACACAAGAGGTCTCTTCCTTGCTAGATGCAGAAAGGTCAAGAAGACTGCTAAGGGAAGAAAGCCCTTCTCTTCCATTCTCAACTCCGTTTGGATGCTAAGTCATTCTGGTATTGCCCTATCTTGATTGAATGAAAGGCTTCAGATCCAAGGCTTCAGATAGTGAAACTTTACAAGTCCCCATCTAAGTTATAGACAACCCTGACTTTCTTTAGAAGGACCAGAGTTTCTTCAGCCTAATGCCATTCAGATCCTAAGTCCATATATCTTCTGAGCTTTCTGTTACTTGCTTTTATGTAAGAGTCTTTCTCCCTTCCCTGATCTCTGTCTCCACCTCAGGGCAATGGAGGTGAGTAGAACTAACATTTTGCATATTCCATGCTAAGATAATAAAAAGTCACATACATGTGACCAGACACCCTCAGTGCCTTAATCTATAAGGTCTCAACCAAAGGTTTTATCTGAAAGAAAGAAAAGGTTTGCTTTTGAATGAAGGGAGGCAGAGGTCCCTCTTGGGCTTCCAAAGTCAACTGTATAAACAATCCCTTTCTCTTCCTCCCTCCTGACAGTGACAATTAGGACCTGACCCCATTCTGGGGCTACCACCCCATGCTGACTTTGCATGTCCTGGGAATCTTTAATTCCACAAGTTACTGTCTCCTTCCCAAATGACTATGCCCTTTAAAGCAACTCTCTTGAACGAAAGAAAAACCAGGCAGAAATTTTAGGAAGCTTTTTCCCTGGAGGCGTGACCAGGGCTGGCTCCTGGAATTCGTTTTCCAGCTAAGCACTTTAGTACCCTGTTTCTTGTGGTTATTAGCACAAGTGACAACAGACTTTTCCTCCCTGAGCCACGCAGATTAAGGAAACCTAAGACTACATTTCTAAAATTGTTTCCATTTCAACCCACAGAGAATCGATACAAGAGAAGAGCATTGCCTTAAACGCTAATGTTATCCAAACTCAAATTCATTTTTGATGGATCGGTTGCTGTGTTTTCTTAAGGCCAGACCAAGATAAATATATACATTTTTTTTTGAGATTCTTTTTTCTTTCCCCACTCCCTCACCTCTACAAAGAGTACAGTAGTGAATGATACGCTCATGCCCAGTTGTCCCTGAAGGACACAGCCTGTGGGGAGGAATTCGGAGACTATTTCCAGTAAAGAAGCTCCAAAGCTCTGCCAAGGATGCAAGTTCACGTTGACCATGACTCAGGGGTCCCCGGTCCGAGCGGAGTCAGAGCATACGCTGCGGAAAGCCTTGGACATAGGATTCAGGAGAAGACTTAACTCTCCTCCTCCTCCTCTGTACCACCACAACCTGCAAAGCACAGACTGGATCTTACGGCTCAGAACCAACCATGGTCTGAAGCAAGTGTGTGCAATCCCAGGTTCACATTTTTCAGGTTTGGCATCAAATCATTGTTGATATCTAACTCTCTTCCCGTTCCCAGAATGCCCCATTCTCACCGTCTTCGAGACTCAGCTAACGCATTTCTTTCTCGAGAAAGCCCTCTTTCCGTGATTCCCGTCTCTAGGTTAGTACTTTTTTCTGTTTCTGCATTATGCCCTAGCATCCCTCCATGCCAGTGTTGTTGTCCAGAGCTACAAGGGGCTATTTATTGGTATAGCTCAGAGACTCTAATCTAAACTACCTAAAAGCAAAGTTAAACAGTTAAAACACTGATGGTCAGGGTTCCATAGAGAAATGGGAAGAACCTTGGTAGTCCAACAATGGCCATCTGAACCTGGAGAGGCTAAGAAACCAGTAGCCGCTTAGTCCACAAAAGCTGGGTGCCTCAGTAGTTCTAATGTGATACTGGAGGTCTGGATGCTGCCTGGAGAGCCACTAGTCTTCAGCCTACTGGGAAGGGACAAGGAAGTGGGTTCTAATAGCAGCAAAGCACAGGTGCACTAGTCAACAAGATGCTCCTGAAGACAAGCAGCAGTGCATTGCCCTCATAACTCTTGAGGCCTGAGCTGCTGCCAGAAGGTTCCACCCACTCTAGAGGAGTCTTCCTGAAAATGCTCTCACAGCCCCACCCAGAAGTTCATCTCCCAGATGATTCCAGATACAATCAAGTAGACAATCAGGAACCATTACAGACAAAATGCCTAGATCATTTACAGAAGAGTAAATGAGGGAGGTATAATAAAGCAATGAAGGCTTAAATAAGTCCTCAGTTTGCCCTTGGTTTCCAACTAGCAAACAGTGCTCTGTTCTCATTTCTGGGATATTGAAAAATTAGGCTTTCATGTGTTTTGATTCGTTTTGGTTCTGTTTTCTCTTTTTACTTTTATTGCAGAGTTTGAGTTCATAATTTGCTTTGACCAGTGGAGCAATATTATGTGAACAGAGGTTTGGCCACCTCTGACTCAATGGAGCCTGCCTTCTCCTCCTTATAGAGCTCTCTGACCACCATGTAGAATTCCTACAGAAGTCTGAAAGCTATCTTGAACACATTTTGCCATCTGTGTAATTATTCCACTGATGAGACAGTGGGCTTTGGCTACATTTCTGTCTCTCATTCTAGTACTTTTTGTGGGGTAGCCAGTTCTTCCAGGTCTCTGCTCCAGACACACATGGTCTTGGTAATCATAAGCTAACCTTTCTTATCTCAAAGGATACAGGCAATACCTAGATAAGTGTTTTATATTATTAACCAACAGTATTGAAATGATTCAACAGAAATTGCAAACATGGTACACAAATAAAACCAATTCTTTGCTCAGAAGGGCCAAGGCATGATTGGCATTTTGATACATTGGAGGCTCTCCTAGATAACCAAATAGCAATTGAGAAAATCAACATCCAAGTCATATACTATGTAAAACAGAAGCAAATGTAGACTCCACTCCACCACAACAGTCCATAGAAATTGGAAGGTGGCCTGTAGCCAGGCAGAACTCCCAGTGGAGGGATAAGGACACTCGACCACCCACAAAACTTTCAATCCAAAATTTGACCTGCATACAAGAAGTGTGAGGACAGAGATGGAGCAGAGTCTGAGAGATTGGCCAACTAATGACTGACCCACTTACGACACACCGCATGGGCAGGAACAATCTCCGATATTGTTAATGATACTCTGTTATGCTTGTACATAGGAGCCCAGGATGACTCCCTCTGAGAAGTTCCACCAAGAAGATGACTTAAACAGATGCAGAGACTCTTAGCCAAATATTAGGTAGAGTTCAAGGAGTCTTGCAGAAGAGTTGGAGGATGGACTGAGGAACCTGGAGTGGAGAGGAACTCCACAAGAAGACCAACAGTGTCAACATTTGGGGGAGGTCCTTTCCCTTCTCAGAGATAAAAAGGACAGGGTCGGGGAGGGGCTTGTGAGTGGGGAACTGGAAGGAAAGGGGGAGTTCCAATCTACATTATTTATGTGAGTGAATGAATGAATAAATGAATGAAAAAATAAATAAAATGGAAAAATAAAAGAAACTGGGAGGTGAGTAAGTAAGGTTGCAAAGGGATGAAACACCAAATCATCTAACAACAAAGATGGCAGGGAACCTCTGCTGGGTCACCATCAAGATCTCTATCGAAAAAAAATATAAAAAGTGGGGCAAATATCATAAGTTGGAGTGACTATCCTATGAAATAATCAGCAACCAATCCAGGACCCCTGTGACATTGTCCCTGATGAATACCCATGTATATAGGAGCCTATCCCAGCACAGGAGACAGGAGGGTATGATATGAATAAAGAAAGAGCAGTGTTTGAGCAGAGATGTGTAGCCAATGCTGACCCCAAAACCTATGCCATAAGTAAATATGGGTCAACTGCTGATCTGACTTACTGGGGAAAGACAAAATGGAGGTTCTGGCACAACAAATATCTCTATCACACAACAAATAAGACTTGAGAACAAATCCCCCACCTGATATGACACTGAGCATGCATGCCTTCTTCCCCCAGCTCTCTTGTTGGAGTGCCACATAATTCTAACCTTGGAAGTTATCGAAAATGCTAGTTAACACAGGGGCAACCTCCGCATCTCCTAGGTGGACTCTGACCAGCCATCACTTCTGAAGTAGAAGTCCTGCTACCTCCAGTTCTGTCCTGCTGGGTATTTCCTGAATTAGAAAGTCATACCAAAGTTCAATGCATTCTATGCTGTCTTCCTTCTAAGTTCCCAGCTAGGTCAGACTAATAAATTGTCACAGTGGTCATCATCATGAAGTCCAAGAAGCTCTTGCCTAGCCTTCACAGGCACAGTAGCGGTGCTTAGTTTGGGCCTTAGCATGAGCTTTTATACAGTCAGAAAAGATCTCAGAAATAACAGGGGATATTGGAAGGGCTATCCTATGAGTTTAGCAGAAGCTTAGATATCCTACCTTCCTCATTGGAGAGGAACAGAAAGTAAATGAAGAGAAGAATGGGGGGTTGGGGATTTAGCTCAGTGGTAGAGCGCTTGCCTAGGAAGCGCAAGGCCCTGGGTTCTATTCCCAGCTCCGAAAAAAAAGAACCAAAAAAAAAAAGAGAGAGAGAAGAATGGGGTATGACCCAAGGCCAGGATGCTCCTTTCATGGCTAGCTAGAGCTAAGCTGAGGAGCAGGACTTCTGGTCCTGGTCCATAGCAGCATGCACCGGTGTCCGCAGGAGGTTAAGCAACAGCACACTCGGCGCCCTCTTGGAATTTTAGAAGATGGTGAATAGTTTAAACCCATAAAATCTCACAGAGACACTGAGTCACTGTGTTCTTCCAAGAGTGCCTGATGATGGTGTTGTACTGGAGAGCCCACTTCCTGTCTGATCTCTAACCACAGGAGGATCAGGAATGCTAGACCTTTCTCAGTTTGCTCATTCCCTGGAGGATACAAGCTAGCAAGAGGCCACAGCATGGACATTTATTAAAGACATCACATTTTTTTATGCTTTAGAGTAACTAATTTTATTGAAGCCAGTTCTAAAATTTCTTTATTTTTCCCTGAAGCAGTTTCTCACTGTTCATAATCTAAAAGTAGCCACTAATTTTATATTATGAGAGGGCACAAGTGACACCATTTTTAGATTGGCTGTTCTGGGACATCTGGCCAAGCAAATGGAAGATCTGAGTGAGCTTATATGAGTTCTGTGACAAACAAGAATGAGAGTAGTGGCCAGGTGATTGAAAGCCACACTCATTAGAACACCCTTGGAATAAAACAACTTTAGGCCCAGAAAAGTTAATACTTAAGCGCCTAGAGCATCTCAGCTTAGTAGGTGAACTCAAGAGTTAACTATGTGTTGGTGCATTAAACACATTGATTAAGCAACTGCTGTGAAGACAGAGAGCTATGCCTGGCCACAAAGTCAGTGGGCAAACTGGCTCAGAGCTGGACAATCTACCAGTGGTGAGCATCACTAAAGAAAAGAATTCTCATACAGTAGAGGGAAAAAGACTTTCTCTGGCTATCACTGCCAGATCCAAATGGCGAATGGAGTGGACTGAGACAACCATGGCCCAAAATCGTGCTGCCACAACTGTTTAAGCCACCAGCAAGCTCCAGTCTCCCTTCAACATGCCATCACCACACTGACTTTGTTTAATAGTGGCATCACAAATAGTCATCCATTTGGTTAATAAGACTTAAGACCAATAGGCATGTAAAGGGGAACGATATACTCATGCAGTCTCTGATTTTGCCAAGGCAATGTGAGAAGTAACGACCACTGCCTGCACCACTATGTACACACACGCACACACACACACACACACACACACACACACACACGTGTACATGCACATAGGCACATACACACCTGTACATTGTACACAGTCATACAAACACAAGCATACACATGTTCAGGCGCATATGTGTATACACATGTATATGCATGCTCATATATGCAAAGAACACATATATACATGTATGCACACACACCTACAGATGCATTCACATGAAACGCACAATGCACACCCACCCATGTGTATACACGTTCCCATAACCATGCCTGGGAGCCTCACAGTTCCCCCCGTAGAACTGCTTCTCTCAGGAGAGAGTGGGTTTGGAAGATAAACTCCTTCAAAGGTTGTGTGCCCGCCAGCCACTCATGCAAAGAGCATAATTAAGATGGAGAACAACCAAATCCTGTGAGGAACAGAAGCAGAACAAGGTTGGGCCAACTTGGTGAAAAGGCCTCTCTCCCCTGTGGCTTCCTACTCAAGAGCTCTCCACAAGCAGAGAAATAAGAGAGGGTGGAAAGGAACACATGAATAAAACAAAAGCTGTATTTATAGTGCTTTCTGGTGCAACCCCTATAGCAACCCCTGCTGGCTTGACCCCTGGGTCACCTTCCACTCGGGGACAAGGTCACTGTGTGCCACTACGTTCTTTTCTACAGGCTCCAAGTGTTGTGAGTTTAGTGAACTTGGGTGGGAACCCTGCTGAGGACTCAAGTGCAGAGCAGGTAGAAAAGGGAGGAAGCCCAGAGGAGGGCTAAGAAAATCTCAAGAACCATAAATCAGGAACTTAGCATCCTAGAAAAGCTGTGATAAAGGCCCTGAGGTCCTTGGAACCACAGCGCAGAGGCAGGGGAGAGCATTAGGGTGGCCGTAGAACAGGTGCTTTCGAACGCAGGTGTTGGCAGCACCATGGAGTGTTTGTTTCATCCAGAGCTAGGAAGGCAGGATCGGCTTGGGATAAAAAGAGAGGATTCGCACTCACAAAGTCCTGCTGAAAACTTGCCAAGCATTCAAACCAAAACAGAGTGGCCTGGACTTTAGCATCTTGTCCATTCCAAAGACATGGGTGGTGAAAACACAAAAGAACCAGAGAAACATAGTTCCAAATATTGTGTCAGTGGACTTGAGGGAATCAGTTTGGGGGTGAGGTGAGTATGGCCAATACATCCATCCGGTCCTCATTTGGAAAGACGGAGCATGTGCATTCTGTAACAAAGAAGAGATGAGATCACACCAAGTGATTAGTAGAGAGCCTGTCATATATTTGCCCCATTGTGTATGCTGGTGGCAGAGACGGGCGTTGATGCTAAGGGAAATGACAGCAGTGGCATCTGGGTGGTAGCTACCACACTCTTTCAAGCTCCACTTGCTTACGGGCCTAGGGTGAAGAAGGGCCAACCTGCTGGGCCAAGATCAATGATGAGTGTGGTCCAGAAAGCAACTGAAGCTGGCAGTCGCTTCTTTCTACTCCCATGCCTGCTACCACTGGCTCAGCTTGATGCTTAAGTGGCATGTCGTCAATTATCTAGCTCATACAAGTTGCTCAAGGCACTCCCCTTCCTTGTAATAAAGGGTTTTTACCATGCTACCAGAACTACTTTAATGCACAGTGATCTGCAGAAAGTTGTCAAACCTGACCTCTATCTGGCCTCTTGCCCCCACCGTCAGCCGACTTGTCTCTCCTATATTTGGGTAGCCAGTCTCATTAGAACTTGCATGTGCCCATGCAGAGGTCAAGCACAGAAAGCTACATACCAGAAACTAAGGAGATGGTAAAATTTGTAAAGTACTCACCATATAGGCTTAAGGATCTGAGTTGACTCTCCAGCAAACATATAAAAGGCAGGATATAATGTCACACATGCTTGCAAACTCATGGTTAGAGAGTCAGACACGGGCAGATCTCCAGAGCTTGCTGGCCATTCAGCCTAGCCCTATCAATGAGTCCCAGCTGCCAATGAAAGACACTCTAAAGAAACAAGTTAATGGCTTCTAAGGAGAAAACAAACACGGAGTTGTCCTCTGACATCCACATGTATCGTTGCTGTAAAATTATATATATATATTTTACATATACATTTTTTACATATATATAAATATATATATATTTACGTATATATATAAATATATATATTTTTACATATATATGTGTGTGTGTGTATATATATATATATATATCTGTCTTTTACCCCCACTAGGACCAGCACTGCAGTGCCCCAAGATATCTGGTAGATATCTTGCCTGAAACATACATCCCAACTCCGTGGCAGCCCAGTGTCTCTCCCGCCACACATTCTCCCAAAGTCAAATCACCACAAGAAAGAACACATAACCTAATAACCTTTGATCCCATTGATAAGATATAATTACCCACCTGAACATAAAAAGCCCTGAATACATCCATCCCTTAAGAACATTCATAACAACCTGTAAAGGTCCAGCGTGGAATCTTAATGTTAGCCTCCATGTTCTTGGCAGCTTCTCTGCAGTCTCTTCAGTCGGCCGCCCTTTCCATTCCAGTCTCCTCCTCTCCCCTCAAACTTTTCTCCCGCCCATCCTTCCTTCTCATCCAATGACAGGCCTCATTCTATCTTGAACCTGCCTCACCTATATGACATCATCCCACATTTATAACACACACAAGCACACACACTCTAAATACCACTTATATACCATACACCACACACACACACACACACACACACACACACACACAAAATACACACATGCACAAAAGGAAGTAAGGAAAGGAGGAAGGGAAAGAAGAAGGAAGGAAAGAAGGAAGGAAGGAAGGAAGCAAACAAGCTACATGTTGTACATGTTGTATGAGAAATCTCTCCCTTCCTGGCTGTGGAAGGACTTTCTAAGGCCTGGGAAGCAGATGTGGATGCCATGGTACCATACCATGAGAAGACTGACTTTCTTAAGAATTCAAGTCCTGCAATCTTTGCCTTCATATCTTTCTTGTTGTCATGGGATACCAACAAGACTTCCAAATACAAGACTGGATCTGAACTAGAACTCTTCTAAATTCACAACTGAAAAACAACAGCATTTACATTTGTTATTTTTGTCTAGAATACAAGGGTTGTCTATGAATAAAATACACACAGTTGGAGAGGGGGAGAAGTTTCATCTCACAGCTCTCTGCCAGCACAAAGGCCGATAGAACAATCTTCACAACTTTCCATCGCTGAGCACGTAGTAGCAGCCAAAATGAGCTGCTCAGCCTGTGCTTGGGATAGTGTATTCAGGTCCCACCTGAGCTGGCTTGCAGTGTCGGGCTAAAGTCATTAAATTGAAATTAATTAATTTAACCCCACCAATTACTAGGTTAAAATGAGTTGCTTGACGCAGAATGACACGAAGTGAATCTAGATTGGTTCATCTTTAGACTCGGTAACAGTGGTTTTAACACTTGGCTGTTGGTCAACGGATGTGGGCATCGACCTTGCAGAAGTGAAAGCTCAAGGAGAGTGGCTCTTGGACATAGCCCCTTTCTGACTCCTGAAAGGTAAGTAGGTCCTTTTGGAGCACAGGGATATCATATTGGTATCAGGATCTGGGGACCCTACGTGCAACAGCAACGGAGATACTACTGCAATTTAAACTAAAAGTTCCCCATAGCTTTATGTGTTAAAACACCCAATCTCTAGCTGAGGGACGACCGTGAACTGGGTCCTGAATAGAAGATCACTGATGAGTAGCCATGAGGTCTCCTAGCCCTGCCCCATACCTCTCCTCTCTCTGCTTCCTGATTGAAGTACGTGTCTTAAACTTGGACTGCAGTGTCTCCCTGCCCTGATGTGCTGTATCTGATCTTAACCCATGTACCAAAATAGATTTCCTTCCAAATAAGTTGTTTTGGTCAGATATTTTGTCACAGCAACAGGAAAGGGAACTAGTTGAGGACCTATGTGTTGATGCTGCAAAGACAGCTGAGATGCCTCTGAGCATTCAAGCCCAGGACTTCCCAGTTACTCCTAGCTACAGATTGTTAAGTCCCAAGCATTGTGTTGTTGCTGCTGCTATTGCTATTAAGTTTGTTTGGGTTTGGTTCTAGGGGGACTTGCATTTTTTTGTGTTTGTTTTTTTGTTTGTTTGTTTGTTTGTTTGTTTGGAGATGTTTGCTCCTGGCAGCGGTGGAATTTTTTGTTGTTATTTTTACGGGTTTTGATTGTTTGAGTTTTGACTTTGTCATTCGTTTTAGTATCATCCTTAGTCAGGATTTCTATTGCTGTGAGAAAACATCATAACCAAAAGCAACTTGGGTAGAAAAGGTTTTATTTCAGCTTACAATTTCATAGTCCACCACTGAGAGCCGTACGGGTAGGAGCACAAACAGAGTAGGAGCCTGGAGACAGGAATTAATGTAGAACCCACAGAGGAATGCTGCTTACTGCCTTAATCCTCCTAGATTTCTCAATTTGTTTTCTTATGCAGTCTTGGACCACCTTCCCAGAGGTGACGCAGCCCACAATGGACTGAGCCCTCCCACATCAATCACCAATCAAGAAAATGTCCTATAGATTTGCCTACAAGTCAGCTACAAGGCATTTTCTTCATTAAGATTCTTTTTTCCCAGAAAACCTTACCTTGCATCAGTCTGACATGAAAATTAGCCATCACAATCCCAAAACCCACAGACTGAGGGGACCTGAAGGTATGGATGAATCCTATAATTTAATGCTATTTTTCCTGTCAGTGAAGAATTCAACATTTTATCTCAAAATTAAGAACTAGATCCATTTGGTGCTACTTAAAAGAAACCCCACATTGGATGGCCTTCATAGTCCTAGAGAATATTTTAGGCACTCCCTCTGTGTTTTCCGCCTTCCTTCCATTGAACTGAACATGTTCTATATGAGGAATGTTCGTGTCTTGTCTCCTTCCCAACTGAGCCCATGACTCTACTTCTATCAATTCTTCCTTCCAATTCTCATTGTTATATAAGCTAAATGTCTTAGAAATAGACACACATCTTAAAAATAAATTCCTGTATATAATTTAGCTGTGAATGTGGTATTCAAGCATTCTCCAACTTAAAAGCAGGCTCTCTTCCAAACGCTTGAGTGTATGTCAGTCTTCTAGTATTCAAAATGCATCTTCCCACAGACACCAGGCTGTGTGTGGTGACTAGGTCCCCAGGCATCCCATTAAAGCCTGCTTAAGCCTGAACAAATGGGGTGCAATGCTACCCTAGACCTAGCCATGGCTCTATGGAGAACAAGCACAGAGGTCTAACCTGAGAATGGCAGACTACACACACACAGGAAAAGCCACAATGCCTACCTCTCCCAGGAGACATTTTTCCATAACCTTTCCTGAAGATATGATAAACTGAGTAAAAAAATCTTTCTGGCTTCTATTTTGCCCTGATATATTGTGGGAAACTATCATTTGACTGTTAAAAAGCCAGCTATAAGAGAAATGATAAAATGGAATTGTTTGGATCTTGAGATGCAAGTTCATCCCTCTGAAAAGTTGGTGAAAACTTGTGCTCACATCCACAACCAGCAGCAGTAGAGAAATATTACCAAGACTTCAACATCTGGTGGAAAGGAGGAAAACAACCCCAAGAGAGTGTACAGAAAGGGTTGTAAGACTTGATCACTGTCTTAAAAGCACCACAGATACATATAGTGAAATGAAACAGATCCAAGAAGGAGCAAACTAAAGTCAAGGTCAAAAGACAAGAAAAATAAATCGATTTAAGGTGGCAATCACCAGTGGGTACTTTATCAGGTAAAGTCAAAACAAATAAAGCAAAATAGAACATGATAAAGAGAAGTGAAAGCAGGAGGAGCCAAAGTTACCATGATCCTGTCTAATGATCCTGAGTCCATGGCTACTCTGTCATTCTACATTATAGAGCTCCAGGTACCATCACTTAAAGGGATCTACAGACAAAATTTAGATTGTGTGTGTCTATCACATTATTAAGCCTTAATGGAGGAAATGCTATAATGACGATGAGCTTTGGAAATAAAATAAGATAAAGCAGATATACAACAAACAACATAGTGACTTACAAATGTGTCCTACTTATATGAGGTATCTGGGATAATCACACAGAGGTAGAGTGGCTTCACTGGGTTGGACAGGCTTAGAAAACATATGGGTTAATAGATTGTGGGTTTAGTTAAGTGATATGAAATTTTTCTGTTAATTGATAGGGTGGTGGTCATGTATGTAATGTCACTGATACGCAAAACAGGGAAATCAGTGGGTTGTATTATATATGTATTTGACCACAGCTAAGACTCTGTTCAACACTCAGACTCATCTCAAAAACACATAATGAGAGATGACCATGTGCCAAGCATTTTTGAGTGGTTGGCAGACAGAAGGATCAGATTTAGATGCCATAAGCGGAAGGGAATTTCTCATGAAGATGAAGTCTGAGCAAAGAGTTAAAATGAAAATGCAAGCCATCCCAATATGTGGAAAGAGTATCCTTGGCAGGAAGACAGCTAACACAGAAATCCTCGGTTGTCTGGGGACCAAAAAGATGTGAATGGGGCTTTCATGGGTCTGTAAGGTTACAACTTCTGGAATGTCAGAAGTTTCCAGTAGAGATATTCTTTAAAGAGATAATCCTTGACTATGAGTGGCCAGGAAGGACATAACCAATTTGGAGCTAATGCACATAATAGCAATGAAGTCAGGACATGGGCCATGAATCCTCTTCACTGGGTGACTATCATACACCATGCCCCCAGCCTCTTTGTGGATAGTGATACTGAGGTGGAGGTGCTGTGAATTAATGAATAGAGTCTTAGTGAAATGTTTTAGTTCTTTAAAAACACAGAAATGTTACGTAAAATTTTTAATCCCAGGTGTGGGATATGGGGCTGCTTTAGAGAGTCCACAGCAGCTAACAATGATATGTCTCATGCTCTGGCAGGGTATGATTTTGCTAGCTGAAGATAGTTAGTTTGGAATTCTGGGAACAATTGAGAGGGTATAAAATGCCAGAGTCCTGAGAGCCTATAACTATGATAGCTAATGCTATCCCTGCTGATGTTGCTATTTACTGTTTATTTGGTTGCTGGTTGCTGGTTGCTGGTTGCTGGTTGCTGGTTGCTGGTTGCTGGTTGCTGGTTGCTGGTTGCTGGTTGCTGGCTGCTGGCTGCTGGCTGCTGGCTGCTGGTTGCTGGTTGCTGGTTGCTGGTTGCTGGCTGCTGGCTGCTGGCTGCTGGCTGCTGGTTGCTGGTTGCTGGTTGCTGGTTGCTGGTTGCTGGCTGCTGGCTGCTGGTTGCTGGTTGCTGGTTGCTGGTTGCTGGTTGCTGGCTGCTGGCTGCTGGTTGCTGGTTGCTGGTTGCTGGTTGCTGGTTGCTGGTTGCTGGTTGCTGGTTGCTGGTTGGAGATATCCTGAAGATGAAGATCAAATCTTCACCAGGAAACTCAAAGCGTTTAATTAGCGGAAAGTAGTCTAAAAACATGAACACTCCCTTTGCCCTCAAACCTTCTTTCTTTCATACCAAGTGTTGGGGGGGGGGTTAAGAGAGCAAAATAAGGGTTGGAAAGAAGGTAGATAAAAGAACTAAAAAAAGGTAGCCAAAGGTCCAGTTACAGGTGTCAAATGCTAGTGGCTGCTTAAGTAGCATTTCAACAAACCCTATCTCCAGTTGTAATATCTATGAAGCCCGGGTTTTGATCTCATCCGATGGGGCCCTAGCACCTCTATTTTATTTTACTGAATCAAGGATTGAATGAATATTAACTGTACATGAAATGAAAGAGAATATATCCTTTATTTGGGTTTGGGTTTTTGGTTGTTTGGTTTTGTTCTTGTTTTAGATAAGGTCTCTCTACATAGCCCTGGCTGTCCTGAAACTCAGACCGTCCTGGTTGCCTCATGAGTACTGAGATTGAAGGCAGGAGCTACCACACCTGGCTAAGAATATATAGTTGTAACTTGGGTTTCTTTTTAAGTCAAGTGAAATATGGAAGTCTAGGAATATTATTTTAAAATGGTTGCTGCTGCAGATGCTGTTCACTCTGTGACCGAGTTTAAATGTCTGGGAAGGTGAGAATGCAGTTTACATCTCTATGAAACTCATGTTTGAGCACTTGGTACCCAGCTTTAAGATGTATAGAACATTTAGGAGGTGGGATCAAACTGGAAAAAAATCTATTGTGGTGGCTGGTTTTGACTGTGAATGGCACAATGTAGAGTCAATCACCTAGGAAGGGAGTCTCAGATAGATTATTCTAGCTCAAGTTGACTTATGGGTATAACAGTACGGAAGCATGTTGGTTATTTGAGTTGGGTAGGCTTACTCACTATGGATAGTATCATTCCCTGGGAACAAGATTTCAACCAGTATAAAGGTGAGAAAACTGTGCTGAGCACACATACACAATTTATTCCTCTGCTTCTAGACTATAGATTCAATGTAGTCAGTTCCCAAGCTCCCACCTCTGTGACTACCCTGCAGTGAGGGACTCTAATGAAACTGTGAGCTAAAATAAACCTTTTCTCCTGTAGTTTACTTTTATCAGTCAACAGCAGTTTATCACAATGGAAATGAAGACATGTATGACTGGATGCAATGGGCAGTAGGGATTATAGTAGCCCATCTTCCTTCCTTGCCCCACTTCCTGGTCCTGCCTCACTTTTCTGCCAGCACATCTATGTCCCCCTTCCTCTGCCATTCCTTCCTGATCAAGGATTTTACCCTCAAAATCCGAAACAAAATAAACCCTTCTTCCCCTACATGGCTTCTTGTTAAGGATCTGGTCACAGACATATGAAAGACTGAGTGACATTCCCTGTTGGAACTGAGTTGGAATTCACTAGAATAGAGTGAGGGATCCCCCGAGTTCCACAAATGCTCTCTGTTTTGGTGAGAATTTTTGCTACATACATCTGGGTTCCCAAAATGTTTTGTGACTATTTCAAAACACATAACATAATGTGTTTCACTCTGTTTTCAGACTGTCTCCAAGTGTCCTCTTGAAGATCATGACTTTATCAAGCAAAAGAGACATGTTATATCCATATTCACAAACCACATTCCAAGCATAGCAGCTAGTCATAACTGATACTCACGCATCCATGTGAAACTTTCTACAACCATTATTATTACAACCAAACCAAGGTTTCAGTATTGAAGTATGTGATGGCACCACCCCCTTTCCTGTCATACTTAAGTAAACTGGTGAGAATGCTTCATTTAATAGAACAGAGCTACAAAGAGTGAGAGGTTTGCTGTGGGACAGAATACCATAAAGCATAGCAGTTTACCATAACATATCATTATTTATGATTTTCTGCTTTCTATGTGTCAGGAATTGAGTCATGGATGAACTAGGTCTTCTAATTTAGCCTCCTCATAAGCTCCCAACCACATGTCCCCTGGAGACAAAACCCGAATAGATAAGGTCTGCTTCCAAGCTACACAAGAGTTGTCAGCACAACTTGGTTCTTCATGAGCTGCTGGGTTATTCCTGAGGGTCCCAGTTACTCTCCAGCTAATGGTTGGAGGCTGCCCTCAGTTTCTTGCTGTGTGATCTCTCCACCATGACTGCTTGCTTCATCAAAGCCAGGGAGTCAGGGAAGTCAAAGAATGCTAGCAAGGCAAAAAGCACTCTTTCTTAACCGTTATACTTTGGATATGGACGTCTCGGAATGAATACTAGAGTAGACTTTAATCTTCAGTATTAAGTACTGAAAAGGTAGAAACTCTGTCTTAGCATTAAGAAGTAGAAGTAAGGCTGTTGAGTGGTGATTTGTATTAGAGAAAGTCTAAGTCGTTGGGGTAAAGTTCCAATGAATGAATCCTGGAGGCACCATAACAAGAGAAACCAAATGAGGAGGGTGGATCTTGGGGAGAAAGGAGGTGAGGGAGAGAGACTGGGGGTAAGGAAAGAAGGGAAAACTACAGTCTGTCTAGATGTAATATATGGTAGAAGAATAATTTTTTAATTAAAAAAAAAACAAAAGACTCACAAGTGCATGCTATTCCTGTCTCTTTTGTGAGATCCTAAGCTATCCCAGAACTCTACTAACAAAAAGGCCATCTCCAAATGTTAAAACTTGAATTGGGCTTACAACCATGAGCCCTAGCAAGCCTCTTTGCTTTATAAGTTACCTAGATTATACTATTCAGTGACTAGCAACACAGACTAACATAACCTTATCACAAAATGACAGCCCATCACTTCTGCTATGACATTAATAGATCTAGCCCACGCTGGGCCTGCACACCAGTGAGTATAGATCACTGATGAAGCATTTAATCACAAAGGCACTGAAATGCTAACTCCTTTTATGTTTCACAGAAGTTGTGTAGTTTCATTGATCTTCACTCCCTCCCTTCTGTCATTCATCCTGGCTGGATCCACAAGCATCATCAGCATAGTGTAGACAAGTGAGTTGGGAAGGAAGAAAGAGAGGCACAGAGCCATTTACTCAAATATTCTAGTAAAGACTTTAATTTTTCAAGTTATCAGGTCCTTAAATGAAGAATGACTAGGGTATAGATTTACCACTACTGATGCCAGCACTGTTCCGAACACCATAACATGTATAAACACATCTGTTTGGTGCTATATGAAATTTGGATGTAGAAAGTAGCATCATTCCAGCAAGGATTCCCCAGAGGTTGCTTGCCACCTGTGGGCAGGGTTTTCTGGAAGGGAGAGATGATTCTAATCCAGGAATTGCTGTTGTAATAAGTCACTGACAAATCCCTCCACATACCCCTCATTCTCAATGTCTGTTCAGCCTCCCTCCACCCCATGGAAGAGCAGAGACAACCTGAAAGAGCAGTCCTAGTTTGGGAGAGGGGCCACATCAGAGCTCTAGGGAGCTAATTCAGAAGATTCTGGACCCGAATTCCTTCTCCATGCTTCACCCTCAGTTCTTCTATCTGAGCCATCCCTACTGTGACCTTGGTTCTCTGTCATGAGAAGTTAGCACTTTTCCACCAACAAAGCAAGCCTGACCCAGAAAGTCAAAGGGATTTGAGCACCATCTCCACATCCTGAGCATACATGTGTATGGGTGCATGCATGTGAGTATGTGCATGCATATGTCTGTGTGCACATGTGTTAGGTGTATCTATGATAAGAAATGGCTGAAAATAGCAATGTATTACTGCTAAGCCCTTTAGGAAGGAATGAGGCACAGTGAGAACAAGAGCTACATGTGTATATCTGAGCTAAAAGATCCAGGTACCAGACAGGAAGGAAAGGAGAACTATATACCTCATGAACTCTTCCTTTTAAATTATAATATCCCATTTGTGGTAATAAGAAAATTAAGCCTTAAGAAAATAGGTACTTTGATTTGTGTAACATGTTAGTAGATTTCCAGAACATAATCCAAGAGCTGGCCAACCACACATGTGGCATGGGGCTGCTCAAATGTCCAGCAGAATGGCAGATCATCATATGGCATGTGATAAACAAGATTATTCTCCCTCTTCTCTATTGCAATTTAGACACACATAAAGTAATGTCTCGGCAGTGCCCACATAGGCTTATGTGTAAACAGTTTGCTCTCCAGCCTACAGCATTATTTAGAGGTGTTTGAACCATTAGGGGTAGAGTTTAGTAGAAGGAAGTTAGGTCATTAAGGTACATGTTTGAGGAGCTCTTGAGAAGCCCACCTATTGATTCTTTCTGCTTCCAACCCATGATGAGACAAATAAGCTTTCTCTGACATACTGTGATTTAGGAAACCACCACAGACTCAAAGGACCGGAACCAAGCAATCACGAAATAACCCTCTGAAATTATGAACTAAAATATACCTTACCAATTTAAAAATTGTCTTGGGTATTCTGTCATAATGCTGCAGAGCTGATTGGCACAAGTGTATGAATCTACTTATGTATCTATCTTAACTTATCTAACTTATCTGTCACCTATCCTTTTTTCCAGTTGTCTAACGTTTTTTTATAACCAGTTGTTATTCCAGGAGTACATTGCCATAACAATACAGGTCTGTGACCTCATATGTGCATGCAGGTGAATGTAGCCAGTAAGAGGACCCATTACAGTACTCAGGCACACCAGCCTTCTGCCATATACCCATGCTTTGAACAATGGCTCTTCCAACAAGAATATGCACTGGAAAGTAGGCTTGGAAGTAACATGTCTCTAACGGATCTATAAAGCCTAAAAGAGGTTTCTAGTTGGGAGGAATTTATCTGGGTAGCTGGCAATTGGAGACTCTTGAGACATTTATGCCGCAGTCGGACATGTAGGGAAGTCAGGTGAGGACATCAGCTATACCTGAAGGGGGAACAATCTTTTTAGATACCTGCTTTTTTATCATAGTAACTTTAAAAGTCAGAAGTCAATGGAAGCCTTTGTTGGTAAAAGAAAAAAATTTCACCAGGCGAGGATTTCTATGTCTGAATATATATAAGAGACCATGAGCCAAGAAATTGGGGCTGCTTCCAGAAGCTTGAAGGGACAAGATTCTACCCAAGAACCTCAGAAGAAGCATAACCCACCTATCCTGAGTGCAGCCCAGTGAGACCTGCACTCAGTTTCTCACCACCAGAATTATAAGATATTAAATGTGTGCTGTTTGAAGACACAATGTTTATGGCAATGTGTGACATCATCCATAACAAACTATTCAGAAACAATGTTTGATTGCCTAAGTATAGGGGAGAAGAATCCATAGGGTAAAAGAAGCGCCCTGATTTATCTGATTGTGTGAACAGAGGAGCTGAGACCATGCCAAGTCCAACAGGACCCTGTGGTCAGGGTTCTGGGTGAGCGGCTGAGCATGCTCATTTCACTGCTCGGTAATCATGGGCTGTCAATAAGGCCCCAGGCAAGCCCCAGACAGTCAGGAGTGTGAAGCCCCTTCTTCAAGACCACTGGAGTTATCAATTAAGAAAACTGCAGGAAGTGCTAACCAGTGACAGCCTCTCAGAGACACTGCCTTTCTGACCAAATCTCTAACTGTGCAATGGTACATCTCTCCCTTGCATTGATTGACAGTGAAATCTTTTAAGGAAACGGGGCCTTTGATTTGCTTCATGGACAGTAGTGATAAGAGAAAAAAAGGAAAGAAAGAAAAAAGATAAAAGGAACATTTTCCTGTTTCCCACTCAGTAAGGGCTGCCAGAAATCTAGAAGAGAGAAACAGGTGTTGGCAAGAGAAAGGAAGCTGAATCTTGACAGGCTGCTGAGGCAGTCAGGGGTAGGGGGGACGGCTATAAAGGTCATGGGGAGGTTTGTTTACACAAGCAGGAGTGAGGTGGTAGGTGTGGCCTCAGGCAGCCCCTTCTGATGAAAGTGGAGCTGGTTCCATCTTGGAAACAGTACTGTTCAAACATGAATGTTTTCTTCTCATGAACGTGTAGTAGTAGGACGTGTCATTGTGGCGTATTACCAGACTAACCAAGCATTAAAAATAAAGCTTCCGGTTTCACTTTTTGGTCTATATTGTCCTTCCTGATTCTGCTATAACTATGTTCACAGGGCAGGATTTCCCACACCACTTCATAAACTTGAAAGCAGCAGAGAAGCTATTTTTACAGTGGACCATTGTTACCGAAGAGAATGACAACTGGTCAAAGTATAGAAAATAAATGAATGTTGAGTGTTCAACTCCAAGTGGGACATCTATATCAATCCCTCACATAGAGGGGAGAGTGGGTGGCAAGAATGTAAGAGTAGAAGGAAGGAGGGAAGCTGTGGGACATTCTCAGGGAATGACATGGCTCTTGCTGTCTTGAACTTTAAGCAGCTGTGATTATCTACACGTAATTGGGACCATCAACATTCTATCACGGAAGAGGGAAGGATGCATAATGGTTCCATGCCTTGCTGAGAATTTATAAGCAATTGATGTTCTCTGAAGAAGGGAGAAACATTTTCTTCAGTAGTATACAGTTGCCTGTGTGTCTGTAAATTACCCCTTGCTCATGCTCTGTAAGCAACTTTAGTGAAACTCACTAGTATAAAACACACACACACACACACACACCAATGTAAAACACACACACACACACACACACACACACACACACACACCAATGTAAAACACACCCTTAGATGAACTATAAGAATGAGAAACTCAGTGAGTAGCAAGAGACTACAGGGTGGAGGAAAAGGCTGCAGGGGCCGGAGGGCACTAATCTTGGTCACCCGGGAGACACCCTCTGGGACCACATTTGTGGAGATGGGAAACCCAGAATGGCCAATGTGCAGTGTCTTGCCCTCATAGCTGACTAGAGCAGATCCCTGCTCCAATCTCTCTCCGTAAGCCTGCCACCACCCTGCTCTGAGCCTCCCCAGCTGCCTTGTGCTCAACTGAGTGGGAAGAGGCCATAGAGGAAACCAGCCATTTGGCAGAGCTCCCACACACCAAAGGCTCAGAGTTGCACCCTGGCAAAGCTCTCAGCCATTTCTGCCTTCTTCCTACTTCCCCAAGCAAAAAAGATCCCGATTGTAAACATCACTTTAAAAGCATGCCATCCACCAGCAGGCTCAGCTGCAATACATCAGCCTGAATTGTACTCATTTACGGTGAAGCATTGTATATTAATGTTTTCATTGCTTATCACAGACACTGGCTTTAAAGTGCTTAAGCCAGCTGTACTGAGTTATTTATTAGGCTTTCTTTTTTCCAAGTTGCCTTTTCCTTAAATAAAGTGTTTGTTTTACTTTCATATATTTAAAAATCCCTCTTGTCTCCTGTGTATCGTGTCCCACGGTTGTTGTGCAGGCACCCCATAATATTACAGAATATACTCAATGCTATTGAACCGGGTAAACTGAGGGCAGGGAAGCCCATGGGAAGAACAAGGCTCTAGTAGAGCAAGCAGTCTCTCCACAGTTAGCTCTCTTCTTTGTTTCCCTTAGTCCCCAAAACTGGATTCTACATCCACTGTACTATTAAAGATCCTCAATGGAAATCTATTGTCAGCTGCTTTGACTTCTAAAGTTAAGCCATGTTCATCTTTCTCCTTCATGCTTCCCTCCTGCTTTTTGACCATTTTTCTGGTTCCATCATTATACCCTCTGTCACAAATGTGACATTCTTGAGCTGTCCTCCTCGGTGGAGCTTCTTAAGTACCTGAATGGTGAGACTCCCCCCCCCTTTGTTCTCCCTATGTGCCCCTAGAAGGTCATCAGCAAGACAGAAAGCTAAGGTGTTGTCTCTATAAATTTAACATTTCAGATTTGTGACTCTAGTGTTGGGAGTCTGAGTTGTGGGTTAACTAACAAAGTTTTCAGGATGTGGTTCCTCACTCTGAAATATAAACAGAGAGCCACGCCACATAGCACATTTGGGAATTCTAACGAAGAGTAAAGCAAATAAATTAAAAGACTTAGAGAAAATAAAGCAAGAAGTAAAAACATTGAAATAAAAACTATAGTTAGAATCTTCAGAAAAAAAACATAACCATACATCAAAAACAGGAGGCTATTGTAAAAGAAAAGCCAGAAAATTAAAAATATATTTAAAAATTACACAGACTTCCAGAGGATAAATGTAAGTAATATCTATGAATTATATAATGGGTAATATGATACATATGTAGGAAAGAATGTTGAAAAATTCAGGCATCAAGGAGATCCAAGAGCCCTTTGAAGGACATTTTAAAGAGAGCTTGGTAAATGAGCCAATTACAAAGATAAAATGCCAAATGTATTTTAGAACTAAACCGTTTCTTCACAATAGCCAGGAAGTGATATCAGCATATATGTCTATCAGCTTTTGAATGGATAATGAAAATATGGTACATAGAAAAATGAAATATTATTCAACAGTAAAGAACAATGAAATTATTAAAGTGATGGAGCTGGAAATAAAATAAGCACACTAAGGATACTTTTTTAGTCTGAATGATAACAGTCCCCATACGCTCATATATTCAAATACTTGGTCCCTAGTTTTGGTGGCACTGTTTGGGAAGGATTGAGAGGCATGGCTTTGATATAGAATCTCTCTCTCTCTCTCTCTCTCTCTCTCTCTCTCTCTCTCTCTCTCTCCATCCCCTCTTTCTCTCTCATATTAACAGGAGTGAAAACCAGGACAGTACTAGAGTCATCAGTAAGAAAGCTGGTGTCTGGAATATGTTGCCTAGAAATTTCTAGCTAGAAATCTGAGCTATCAGAATCCTGAGGGGGTGGGGAGCACATTTCCATCCTAGAGCACCCTATTAGATTGCTACTCGTTTTCTGCTTGTGACCAAATACTGACAACTTAGGAAAAAATATTGATATTTTTATTATAGCTTGAGAGAGAGAGTCCATCCTGGATGGAAAAGCATGGCTAGAAAGCCAGCAGCATAGTGAGAAGAATGTGCAGCTGAAACTTCTCAAATGCTGTTGAAAGAGAAAGTAGAGAACATAGAGGAAGTATGGTCAAGCTATCAAACCTAGAGGTGTGCCCTCAATGGCCCACTTACCCTCAGCGAGGCTCTACCTCATAAATATTCTGATGCCTTTCACAGAGCGCCCACCAGCCAGGAATGAAGGATTCAAATGCATTTCACATTCAACCCACAGATGTATATACAACCAAATGAAAACTCAACTGCGGAGAATAAGCAAAGACATTTAGGTAAACATTTAGGTTCTAAATCTCATCTGCACACAGTTCCATAATGATCTACAGAAAAGGGTCTTCATCAAAATAGGTGAGTAAAGCAGAAAAACATGTAAGATTCTAGGGAAAGGCAGCCATTAAAGGAGTGAAGTTTGGCAGCCAAGGAAACAGGACAGAGGCAGAAGGCCCAGAGAAAGCCAGTCCAAATGAGATATAAAAGTGGCTTAAGAACATGAAACTACATTTTCCATCACCCAATGGGCTTGACTCACTATAAAGGTCCTCTATCCCTCTGCCAGAGACTGTAAGGAAGACTAAGTGGTAAGCACGCAGCAAACTAGGCAAAATTTCAAATTGAACAATTACTAGCTCATAAAAAATATTTTAAAAATTCATATTTGTGAAGTATTTCCATAGGCAGAAAGATGGAAATGCTACAAATTTATTTAACATGGAATAATACCTTTCTATAGCAAAAGAATAGAAGGAAGCAGGGACAATTCATTCCCTGTAAGGAAGTGAGCATACCTGCAATAAACCACTAGGCATGCTGAGGTAGGATGGTGACAAAAAGTTTGAGGCCAGCTTGAGCTGCACATGGAGGTGCAGGAATTGTTTACAACCCCTTTCTGACCCTGCACCATCCAGCATAGCCACTTCCTTAATGGACCACACACACACACACACACACACACACACACACACACACACACACACACAATTCCATTCATGGTCTGCATTTGAAGGAGAAAGTGCCCTTTTTAAAGACTCAGGAAGACATTTTAAAAGCCCTTCTACTTCCTTGTCACCAAAAAAAATCTTCAGCTATTGAAAGTTAAGATAAATTTTCCAAGCATTTGTCCAACCAGGATGGTCGCTGGTCAGCTTTATGGAACGAGAGAAGTGTGAACTAAAAAGAAATATACTGTCCCAAAATATCTCCCACTGGCCTCAAATTTATTCCACTTCATAAACATGCCTGAATTTCCTCCAATTAGAAATTCATTTACAAGCCCCTCTTGTAAAATGTGCAAGAGTGATTAGCTTTCTCTGCTGCCATTCTAGAATCTAAAATTAGGACCAATGGCTGGGCCTAATAAAGAAAAATTGATGGGCTTTCTTTTTAAGGAAAATGCCTCTATTCAGTTCTTGCTCCTTTTTGGGGGACTGGCAGTACCCATGAATTGGTAGACAGTCTCTTAAATTACAGTCTTCTCTTCTGGGTCACTCTAAAAGGATAGAAAGTTGCTCTTTGTTGTGGATTAAAAGTCACTTTCTGGCATTCTCAATGTGTTGTCTTCACTTTGCCCTTAACAATACAAAAATCTAATCTTTGGCACCTTATCAAATATTCTAACCCAGGCTTCCACATTCCTGGGAGCTCCTGCTGCCTTCCATCAAGTCTGCCAGCTGAACAGTGGACGAGTATTACCTTGGTAAACATAAGACATGAGGAGTCATTTCCCACCCCCAGAAAATAGTCTTAATTAAATAGGAGTCATAACTTTTCTTTGATCCAAAATAGTCTTATGTTCTCTATCTCTCAATACCATGATATATATAAAGATTTACATGGCTAGAAGGACTAACTAGACATCATGCTATGATGGGGAAGACAATTCAAAGGCAAAGGCTCATAAAAGTACACTTTGAATTGGTTCAAATTGGACAAGAATTGGAGTTTGGGGTGCAAAAGAGTTATATGGCAAGCTTTGCTGAAAAGCCAGAGGTTTATTCTGTACTTCTCAATGAAGCTTTGCTCTAAAAATTCTAAACCCTAGCTGTGTTTGTGCCCCAGCTACTCACGAGTTGGAGACGCTGGTCTAAGCAGACTTCTCAGCACCTGTGAGTTCTTATTCCTAAATGAAAACATCTCTCTATCAACCTGATAGTTTTATGAGAAACCCATCGGAGGTGAGCTTGAGTATGCTGGGAAGGCAAAGAACCATGCAACACTCAGAGGTGGAATCCAATGTTGGCTTCAGGTTTGTGGCAATAACCCAGATTCACATCTGGGAATTGTTGCCAGAAGGAGCCCAGGCATGCTGAATGAAACACATTTCTAATTTAAGCTAAGTCCAAGGGGCAAGGATTCCAGAATCAAGGTCATTGATCTGTGCTTTCTTGTACCTCTTGGTAACAAAACTGTATCTTAAAAGACAGCGAAAGAGTGTCTGATGAAACTCTCCATAAAGCTGTATTTTCCCCCAAAATGTATTGAGGTCCAACTGACAAATAAAATTGTCAATACTTTAAATAAACAATGTTGTGATTTAATATATAGATGTATATGTGTGTATGTATGTATGCTCATAAGCATACACGTGCACATCATGAAGCAATTATCACTACTGATCCAATTAATACAGCAATTGTCTCATCTTTTCACTGTTTTGTATGTGTATGGTAAGGACATTTAATATCTATTCTCTTGGGACATGTTGAGTGCGCAACATGTTTTTATAAAGCATAGTGTCCCTATATTCTATATCCCTAGATCTTATGCATACCTATTCTCTTCATCAGCATGTTCCTACATCCCTCATCCAAGCTTCTGGAAAGCACCATTGTACACTCTGCCTCCTAGTTTGACAGTTTAGATCCCAGAGATCATATAGCTTTAGTCTTTCTGTGTCTGTCTTATTTTCCCTTATGACCTCCGGGTAATAACATCTGACCTGACATGCTACCCAAAACACAAATGATAATGCTGGTCCCACAGTACAGCCATGTAAAGGAGCATCACCTGCCATGTGGGTTGTGTTCATCCTGAAAAAAGGAAACGTAAGGAAGGAAGAATACATCTGGGCTCACAGTTTGAAGGTGTGGATCATTATGGTGAGGAAACCAGAGTAGCAGAAGCAAGAGGCAGCTGGTCATCTTGTTCTGCTGTCAAGACGCAAAGACAAGCCAGGCAGCAGGAGTGCATACCTTTAATCCAAGCACTCCAGAGGCAAAGGCAGTGGATTCCTGAGGTTGAGGTCATCCTGGTCTCAGGATAAGTCAGGACACCCTGAGATATACAAAAAATAAAAAGCAAAAACAAAAAAAGCTGTCTAAAAACAACAGGAAAGCAAAGCAGGAGAAGGGGGAGGGAGGGGGAGAAGAGAGGGATGGGAGGAAGAGAAGAAAGAGGAGGAGGAGACAAATCAAAAAATTTGGTGCTTATCTTATTTTTTCCATTTTATTCAACCCAAGATTTCACCCCACAGAATCACATTTAAAAGTCTTCCCAGGTCACATAACGCCATCTAGAAATCTCCACAAACACATGGTCATAGATTCTAGATCCTATCACACTGGCAAACAAACATAACATCACACGGCCGTGTAAAAAGCACATAGACACAAGTAGAAACATGTCTTGGCTGTTCGCCCATTGATTCTGAAGATCTTTACTTTCCTAGATTGGAGACAGAGGAGGAGGCAGGTGAAGAGCCCCTCACGAGGGAGGTAGAATCAGAGACGTAAAGAGGAGTCATGCTTAAGCCTGGAAACACTTTCCACGGTGACCTCACGGAGAGCAATCTCTTTGATGATCTGGTTCCGAGTGGAAATGAAGACCAAGCCAATAGTATCGTGTTCTGTCTTTGCCTAAATACAAATGCATCTTAGAGAGTCTTGTAGCTCCTACTGTATAGCCCAGAGAATTGTCTGGGGGTTTTGGTGTAACTTCCATTTTTGCACTTATATTCCGCTCCACCTCCAAAACTGTGGAACATTCATTGATTCAACCTTGGCCTGGGGATATGTCTCAGTGGTAAAGTCCTTGCCTAGCATGCACACGACCATTTGTTCAATCCCCAGTACTACAAAATAAATCAATCAACAAATAAAAATACTTAGTCTGAACTTTGATTACTCTAGGGGACCTTTGTATTTTCTCTAGACAAGCTTAAAGTTCCTGCTTTAAAACTACCAATGCACTTTTACTCCATTTTGAATGCCCCCTTTGAATACGGTGTGGCTGTATTTTTATAGACTAATGTGCCTGGGGCAGAGGGAGTGTATAATAAACTAAAACGGAAAACTGTAAGAGAGAAAAGTGAGGCAGAGATATCTCTCAGAATGTCAGCGGGAACACTAAGAAAAAGTCAATTGGACTGAAGAGGGATCGAACTGTTAATGTAAGCTGGAGTTAATCACAGACATTGGCAAAGCATCTCCAATCAAGTGGTTGAGTTGACAGAGAGACATTAAAAGTTCCATGACATTAAAAGTTCCATGACTGTCCCTCAGCAAACGTTATAGCCTCTTAAGCTACATATTTGAACCATGGCAGCATGGTGGGTAATGCCAAACTAGTCTGCAGAATATTGAGTCTCCTGAAGAAATACTCAGGCCTGCTAATCAACTGGTGGTGACCACATGTGTATGCTTACCTTAGGTCAACAAGCCATCAGGAGATTTACCAGCTGACACTGGAGGATACCTAAGAGACCAGCTGAACTGACCAGTGAAATAAAATCATCACATACTAAAATAAGTGGTAGTCATTTTAAGCCATATATTTTGTAGCAATTTGTTATTCAACAAAAACTAATGCATACATCTTCCTTTGCTTCCTTTTTTAAATTTTTACCTGGTTTTCTTTTGTGGTTTTCGAGATTTTAATGAAATTAAATTATTTTCTTTGCTCTTGCCTTGTTCACTTTCAAATCCACGGATTTGTTTTCACTGTTATTGCATGTATGTATCTGCATATATGAGTGAGTGTGTGTGTGAAGGAATGAGTGCGCATGCACATGCATGTGTGTGTGTGTGTGTGTGTGTGTGTGTGTGTGTAGATGGACGGGTGAGTGGGTGGGTGGATGATAGATAGATAGATAGATAGATAGATAGATAGATAGATAGATAGATAGATAGATGGAGATAGAGAGATAGTTACCTAAATATATCCTGTTCAGTCTATATAATGTTACTGGTATGTATGTTTTCAGGATTCCCCATTGGTATTGGGTAATTAGTATGTTCCTCCCTTGTTTAATTTAGTAGATTCAACTTACCAAATTGTATTTGTTATGTTAGGAGCCCAGGGCCATCTTAAAAGAGAATCCTAGTCTCTATATCACAAATCTCTTCTTAGGAAATCACATAGATCAGTAGCCATCATCTAAAACCCTTCAATCAAAGTAGAAAACAGTGATTAAGACCTCCAGAGCTGAATCTAAGCCACATCCCCTTCTAAGGAAAACCTTACTTCTAGCAAAATTTCACAACAACCCGTAAGTCGATGTTTTTCATTTCCACTTAATAAGGCACAGACATGATGTCATTGTCCTCAGGACACCTTCAAGTCCTCTAGCAATAAAGAACTACTATGGATCTAGGAGATTTGAATTTTTTTTCCAAGGTTGAGTGTGAACTAGTGACATGAACTCAGTCTCAGGACCTAAATAATTCCAAGAGCATGTCTTGGAGAAAAGCTTTGGGAAATGGTGACCCAGAGTGTAAGCATGTGTGTAAGAGGACCAACCCGAGAAGAGACTGCACTCTGCGCACATCCAGACGCCAGAGGAAAACACCAAACGCCATCTGGAACCCTGGTGCACGGAGGCTCCCGGAAAGAGCGGCGCAGATCTTCTCGGTTGCTGCCGCCGCGGAGAGGACTTAGGCAGTACCCCACGAGCACACTTGAGCCTCGGAACCTCAGGTAGGACCAACTTTTCCCCTGCAAGTGACCTGCCTGGTGAACTCAAGACACAGGCCCACAGGAACAGCTGAAGACCTGTAGAGAGGAAAAACTACACGCCCGAAAGCAGAACACTCTGTCCCCATAACTGGCTGAAAGAAAACAGGAAAACAGGTCTACAGCACTCCTGACACACAGGAGAAACAAGCCGAGAAAGAAATTAGGGAAACGACACCCTTCATAATAGACCCAAATAATATAAAGTACCTCGGTGTGACTTTAACCAAGCAAGTAAAAGATCTGTACAATAAGAACTTCAAGACACTGAAGAAAGAAATTGAAGAAGACCTCAGAAGATGGAAAGATCTCCCATGCTCATGGATTGGCAGGATTAATATAGTAAAAATGGCCATTTTACCAAAAGCGATCTACAGATTCAATGCAATCCCCATCAAAATACCAATCCAATTCTTCAAAGAGTTAGACAGAACAATTTGCAAATTCATCTGGAATAACAAAAAACCCAGGATAGCCAAAACCATCCAATGAACAAATGAAACTCAAGATGGATGATCAAAATGTGAATGCTTCACTCCTTCTTTAAAAGGGGAACAAGAATACCCTTGTCAGGGAATAGAGAGGCAAAGATTAAAACAGCCACAGAAGGAACACCCATTCAGAGCCTGCCCCACATACATATACAGCCACCCAATTAGACAAGATGGATGAAGCAAAGAAGTGCAGACCGACAGGAGCCGGATGTAGATCTCTCCTGAGAGACACAGCCAGAATACAGCAAATACAGAGGCGAATGCCAGCAGCAAACCACTGAATTGAGAATAGGACCCCCGTTGAAGGAATCAGAGAAAGGACTGGAAGAGCTTGAAGGGGCTCGAAACCCCATATGTACAACAATGCCAAGCAACCAGAGCTTCCAGGGACTAAGCCACTACCTAAAGACTATACATGGACTGACCCTGGACTCTGACCTCATAGGTAGCAATGAATATCCTAGTAAGAGCACCAGTGGAAGGGGAAGCCCTGGGTCCTGCTAAGACTGAACCCCCAGTGAACTAGACTGTTGGGAGGAGGGCGGCAATGGGGGGAGGGTTGGGAGGGGAACACCCATAAGGAAGGGGAGGGGGAGGGGGATGTTTGCCCGGAAACCAAAGAATTATTATTAAGTATTAAATAAATAAATAAAAAACTGAAGAAAAAAAAGAAAAAAAAAGAAAAAGCATCAAAGCCAGAAAAAAAAAAAAAAGAGGACCAACCCAAGGCTAAGAAAGTCCGTTAATAATGTGGTGGAATGTAGACACCAAAAAAAAATTGTATAAGGTCTCTAGGCCAGGTGTCAACCTCCTAATGCTGAAACCCTTTAATACATTTCCTCATGTTGTAGTTTATTTCATTGCTATTCTGTAACTGCAATTTTGCTACTGTTATAATTTGTTGTGTAAATAACTCATATGCAGGATGATCTGATATGCCATCTTCAAAGGGGTCGAAAACCACAGGTTAAGAGCTGCTGCTCTATACAAAGGTTCATAGCCAGCGTAGGCTTTGTAAATCACATAGAGCAGACATCATGCCCCAAGGAGTGGTTGTTCCAAAATTTCAAAGAAATGCGTATGAGGTATGAAGTGCAGAATTAGACTTTCTGATAATATAAGCAGTTGAGGCCTTAAGTGATTAGTCAGGAAAATAAAAAGGGGAGAACTACATTTGTACCTAAATCAAGAGTGACAGTATAGTGATTTCTTTACTACAATTGCTCAGTTTGTAAACTGGTTCCTGTGTTTAGCATTCAGATACCAGGGTACAAAGCAGTTGGGATAGACACTACAATCTCTGTGTTTCAGATGGTGGAGTGCTTACGTGAAGAACCAGCAAAAGGCAGAGCCAAGAAGCCAGCACACAGCTTCTCTTTCTGGATCCCCAATTCCCTTCCTCTCATCCTTGGCTCCTCTCCATACGTATAATAAGAGTTGTAATAATCAGAGAGGGGTGCATAATTCATAGCAGAAATCAAAGCAGAGACAGGAGTGACTCATCAAGGAAAGGCCCCAACACTTAAAAGGCCAGAGAAGGTCATTGTGTCCCGAGTTACTCAGTGATGGCTTCAGGAAAAAGATGGGAGCTGCAGCTTGATTGATTTATCCAAGCAACTCTTAGTTTCACAGACAAATGATTTTCTGAAAAGTTGCTGATGGATTCCATACAGTCATTTTTTTAGCAACAAGTTGCTTGGGGCTGATCTACAAAACATTTTGTTCCTTGATGTAATCCATTTTTAACCAAACTGCCATGTGCTAAACAAATTGTGGTGATGATTTTCATGTTTGTTTGTTTGCTAACTTAACACCGCAACTGCTCTAACACAGTAACCTCAGCTCTACCCTGCACCCACCATTCAGCTCTCTCCTTCTACACACACACACACACCTGCCCACTCAGGCCAGCTCCCAGCTGTTGCTGCTGCTGCTGCTGCTGCTGCTGCTGCTGCTGCTGCTGCTGCTGCTGCTGCTGCTGTTGCTGCTGCTGATGATGATGATGATGATGACGACGATGATGAAGGTGATGACGAAGATGATAAAGATGATGAAGATGCTGACGATGATACTGATGACATTTTGATACAAACATGACTTCCTATGAGTGACCAGAATGACCCAAGCAAGAAGACAACTACTGGCATCAGAAGTTGTCACTCTGGAAGTATTTTTTATTGGGGAGGGGAAGAGAGAAATCGCTGAAATGGGAAGAATTCTCATTTCTAGAGTTGTGTTTGGATAATAAATTGCTAAAGCCTAAATATCCACAGATTATTCTATCTGAGTTTATCTTGTTGCAACAGATCCACACGCTGTAATCAATCACACTGCGTATCCATAAAACAGCTTGATAGTACACATGTATTCTCCTCAAAATAAAGTTGTAGCATTTACACATAATAACTTACTCGGCTGCTGCAGGCTCTGCCTGACGTATGCTCAATATCATCTGACGTTTTATTGGATCCCACACAAACTTTTGCCTAATACAGTCGTTCTACAGAGAAATGTTAATTGAAGCCCTAACTATATAAAGGGACATTTTAAGAGAAAGGGAAGGAACTGTAGCAGCCTGTACTGGGGGTAGCAAAGAAGCCAGGGTAGATGAGACATTGAGGGAGACTTGAGGAGGTGAGATTTGAAGCCTCCATCTGCTGGCCAGGTAGAAAAGAGGAGTTCACCACTGATTTGCCTACAAGCTGTGTGATACAGTCAAATGCTAAAATGCACACTCTACAGTGAGAGGAGTTGGATAGCATGGAGAGATTATGGAAGGGAGTTCTGGAGCAGACACTAGTAGGCATGATTGGCCAGTGTGTCACAGAGAATGGAAGGCCACTTCCTCTAATTTAGGATGGCAGTTTTTGGTAAAACAGTGTGGCAAACAGCTTACAGCTTACTCATGTGATTGTCATTCTCAGTCATAGCTGTAGTCCATTCATTCCTCAACCCATACTAAAATATGTACAAATATTAGCCATCTGTTGACTTACATATTATCTCTATCTCTCCACCTTGTTCATCCCAGTTCCATGAGGCAGAAGACATGGCTTTCTCATGCACTGTGTATCTGCAGAGCCTTGCACCTGCTAGATGCTTTCCAAACAACTAGTGTAGAAACAACAAATGAATGATGGCATGAACAAATTGGGTTAAAGTGCACCCCTTCTGACCTATCAGAGAACTGCTGCAGGAGTTCTACACTCAGCAGCCTTCTGGCTATAAACCCTGTGTCCTGCCTCTCTTCTCTTCTCCATCTGAAGTCACCACCTTGATTCCCAGGCTCCTGGCAGTATAAACAAACTAAAAATCAGAGCCTATAGTCTTGTTGGCCCCTGTGAAAAATGTAGGTGTTCCTCTGCTCTCTGATTTGGATGGGAAAGGCACAAGATATAGACAGTGATGTAGAGGCAACTTAAGAAGACATCAGGACTTAGGTCATGCCAATAATACTTTCTATGCTGCAAGAGCATCTGTGTACTAGTTGTAGTCAGAAACCTATGTCATTGCTAGAGCTTGGTCACATTTCTACCCTGGGCTGTGCCCTTGGAAGTACTCTGTCTAAGATTCATCCCATATGCAATCACCAAACCCAGTCACTATTGCTGATTCCAAGAAGTACTTGCTGACAGGAGCCTGATATGGATGTCTCCTGAGAGGCTCTACCAGAGTCTTACTGATACAGATGAGGATGCTTGCAGCTAATCATCAGACTGAGCACTGGGACTGCAATAGAGGAGTTAGGGAAAGGACTGAAGGAGCTGAAGAGGTTTACAACCCCATAGGAAAAGCAATATCAACCAACCAGCCCCCCTAGAGTTCCCAGGAACTAAGCTACCAACCAAAGAGTACATATGGAGGGACCCATGGCTCCAACCACATATGTAGCAGAGGATGGCATTGTATGACATCAAAAGGAGGAGAAGCCCTTGGTCCTGTGAAGGCTCTTTTCCCCAATGTAGAAGAATACCAGAGTGTTGAGGTTGGGTTGGTGGGTGGGAAGGGAAGCATCCTCATAGATTCAAGGGGAGGGGCATGGGAGAGGGGGAAACCTGGAAAGGGGATAACATTTGAAATGTAAAATATCCAATAAAAAATAATAACGTGTAGGTAACTATCCATTACTGCTTGAACTATACTTCTTCCGTACTCAGGAAACACAATTTGGTTGGGATCTTTGATAACAGAACAGATCAAACTTGATTGGGCTACAAAAAAAAAAAATATGGGCATCAATTGTTCCAGAATTTTCACAGAGGATTTTGCCAGGCCCTAAAGTCCAAGCCATTTGACAGTGGGTGGTGTTTGTCTCTTCCTGTTTCACTTCTAAATATAATTTCTAAATGATCTTTGAAAAGGGTCAAAGGCCAGTATGGAATGAATGAAGGCTTTCTGGAAACACAGTAAATCTTGGACAAAACAGGTGACTCGGACATTGAGAGTTTAACATCTGACCCTTCTAGTTAAATTAAAATGATTTTGTGTTTTTCCTGTCCATCTTTGGTTCAGGGAACTTTCTATCCACTATTATTTGACAGTAAAACTCTCCAAATCATATTTATCTGTATGGGAAAATAAGATGGTTGAGCTTACCATGTGGAATCAACTGACAATTGAACATTGACCCTGTTTGGGTTTTATCTTCATAAGAGCTTGGAAATTTGCATAGGATAGTCCCCTCATATCCACTCAATGAGCAGATGTGATTGGCCTTTTCTGTGTGACAAGAATTGTGCTCACTTTTAGATACAGACCAGTGATGAAAGACCCCGGTCCTTGCTTCATGCTAAGTATTATTGCTTATGAATAACCACCAGTGGATTATTTGAAGAGTCTGTAATATAGATAATTTGACCTAAAGGTTATATACAATGTGCTGGTGTTTAGACATTCAGAGGTCCAAGGTTTCAGCCTAACACTTTAGTGGAAATCTTAGTGGTTAAGTCTCATTCTCTCGGGTGAGTCACCTTTGCCCCAGAAAAAAATATACAGACAATCAGGTTGAGTTCAGCTTCAAATTAAGGGACATTTGCCTGGGAATTGACCTGGTGCTTTGACCCCACTGCCGTGCTAGCTGCCTCATACAGGAATTGAACTTCACATCTTCAAATACCTATTTGTTAAACTCGTTGCCATGGCTGTGAGGTGGGCAAGGAGAGCCAGGGTATGCCAGGCACAGGCAGAGGCCAAGCAATCTAATGAATCAGGTTACGGGGATAACCACAGGTCTTAGGGGGCAGGAGTTGCTGCTTTTCATATCAGCTCTTTGCCCACGCGTAAAGCAACTGGAAATGGCTTGCACTGTCCTGGACCAACCCAGATCTTGACATAGATGCATAGACTTCAGAATTCCGGGCAGTTCCTATGACATTCCACTTACTTCCAGCCACATTCTTTCTTCCTCCTCTGAAGGGGCCACCCTATCTCTGAAGAATACTTTGAGCAGTGATAGGGTGAACCCTGAAGCTGGAAAACATCTCACATAAGGGATTCTACCTCCACATGGAAGTCAGATGCATTTCCTCACCCCAGTTCCTATGGCCAATAAGTCCCTTTCTCTGAGCCAAAACCTCAGCTGTGCTCAGGGCATGGAGGCCTCCCAAGTCACCCACTGCACAGAGCCTTTCCCCTTAGTTAATCGAAAGCCAAGCCAGGAATTTCCAAAGAAACTCTTATTAAAGATCCCTGGGAGCACAAAGAAAGAAATAGATGAGTGCAATAACACTTCTCATTTGAACAGCGCTTTGCAGTTTCCCGGCCACTCACACATTCATCACCCCATTTACCCAGCATGGCTTCCATCTCCTAACTTAAGTAAGGCCTAGCCAGACATTGGCACGGTTCTGCTAACCATTTCTTCCTTCCCTGCCTCACTACCATTTCCCAGATTCAACCCAATAGACTACAACACTGGCAGCCTGAGCGGGGACCCTGATAGGACCCCCAAAATCTGACTCATTTTCTTAAGGCTCAGCCAGCCCACTCCTGTTCTGGAGATTGTGTCCTGGAATCACTGGATTGTTGCCACTAGAGGTACAACTTACTGAGAAGAAGCATTATTTGCTTACAGGACAGCACTGGGCTTGGCTGCACTGAGCTTGGTGGCTCTCAACCCCCTTGTGAACAGCTAAAATCACAGGGTCCTTTGTGAGCATCAAGGCGTGATTTTTATGTGCATTAACTCATTTTCTCCTCCTTCAAAAAAAAAAATCCCATCAGGCGGACAGTGAGAGCTCCCCTTACAGGTGACAGAGGCCTATGAAACATGAGTCATAGATTGTATGACAGCGATAATCAGTGGATTGGGTGGAAGGCAGAACACTGAGACTGAGCCCATATCCTCCATGCTCATTTCACTGTGTGAAGGCATACATGCAAGATGCATTTCCCAAGTCCCTCCCAGCTGGCTGGCCCCACAGCCGTTGGTGCACCAGTGCACTGGTTGAAACTCAGTTCTGAGAAGCCCACAGGCTGCCTGTCAGTACCAGCCTCTTCTAGTTAGAACAACATAATAGGTGCTATCACAGTGGTTGGAGTCTCGTCTGGCTCAAAGGAAATTGCCTAAAATACCTGACCTCAATGAGGAAAGAAAGAAAAGGTCTTCAAAGCCATGGAGTCTAAAGTAAGAAACATAGCATATATGGAAATACCAAAACCTCTGTGGCACTGGTCCAGTGGGGTGCACTGAGCTGTGTGCTGAATTAAGGGAATTTGGGTTTACCTGAAATTGCTGCAGCACTGTGAATGGGTTTTAAGCAGAGAAATGATACAAAAGGGACTTTCCCTGGAGTTATTTTTTTAAATTAAGTTTCTGCCTCTCATCTTCTTTTCCTGTGTTTGCTTCTTTCCAATAAAAAGTGTGTTCAAATGGGGACCTAGATAAGTAAGACTCTGTGCTTGGTAACTAGCAAAGGTTTCACTACCCTGGGTGGTGGGAGATGGGATGATAGTCTCTGTCCCTGGCCTCTCCCACCCCATCAGTATGCAGAGACTTGAATCACTGAAGCTGGTTGCTCCCAACTAGCTGACAGAAACCACTGTGCATTCCTAACGTACCTTCCATTTCTCCTTGACATAACCTTTCTAATACTCACCTGCATACCCACAACGCTGTCTCTACTTACAGTACCCCACTTTTCTGGCAGTAAATGGGTTGTGTCACCATCAGTCATATTGTTAGCAGCTGAGCTTCTCCTTAGAGGCTGGGAAACTCCCAGAAGGAGGTCCAATGTTGGGCTCAGGGAAGCCCAGACACTGGCATTGCAGAGATGTCCTATGCAATTTCTAAGGGTAGCAGATGGAAGAAACAAAGGAGGGAGGGGTCAAGCCCAGAGAGTCAACTCTGGTGACAGATGTGGCTGTGCATGTCTTGTCCAGCTCCCTCTTCTGGCTGGAACTGTATTTTATATTGGTACAAAGTGTTCAAAGCTCTTCATTCCCAGCTTACAAGTGACATTGTCTTTGATTGAGGTCCTCTTCAAAATCAAAGTCCTGTTTTGTTTGCACAGATCAGGTGAGGCTTCAAAAACTGGGTGTCACCCTATCTGGGCTGTGAGGTAACCACAAGACATCAAATTGTGGCCATTGCCTTCCTTGGGGTTGGGATTTAACCCCTGGACCATGATGAGCTCTGCTGAGAATTAAACAAAATTCATTTGTACAGAGTGAGTGTGCTACACTGCTGTCATCAGACACCAAAAGAATCATAGTTGCTCAAAGGTTAATAATCAAGTTTGGAAGGTGCTTGCCAATCTGCACACATTGACCCTGCCACAAACCGCCAAGCCCAAAGCCAGCCCTCCCCAAAGGCAGCCTGCCCAATCACATCCAGTTGACCCAACTAATGCAAACATGGCAATAATTTATTTCAGTCCAAAGAAATGCAAATTGGGTTAATATCCCTTTCTCTGAACCATCGCATATTCAGCGCAAACCAATTCATTTCCACAGCAGTGAATTTTTCTAGAAACAAATGATACTCTGCTCTGCACAATTGAAGCTCGCACATTTTTTAATGTAGCAAACATTTATAAACCACCCATTTCTCCCCCCATCCTTCCTTCCTAAAAATACCCATTGCAGCGCCGACTTCGAGCATACAGCCTGGCATCCCAAAGTACCGTATTGTATTTATATAATGGGACTGTTTCAATCCCAGTCATCAAATTACCCTGTTTATTATTATCCCCATTTTACAGATAAAGAAACTAGGACACAGGGAGGTCAGCTGACCTGACTTCCCCAGTCCCACATCAGGACTGAAATGGAGAAGTGTTTCCAGGCTTCTATATCCAGGAAAGAGCACGGGCAGGGCGGGGTTGCTTTTAGAAAAATGAAGCCTTTAGAGATGTCAGCACTTGCTGTCACATACAGGGGTAATGAAGACATGACTGTGTTCCCAAAAATAGTGAGGTACCTCCTAAGGCACCTCCTGTAGCACCCCCGTCACACAAGTCTCTGTGACCACATGTAAGAGTTTGCAAAAGAAGATGTTGAAAAAAAAAAGTGTCCTACTTGCCACTGGCCTGACAGTCTGGGGCCATCAGTCTTCACAGAACCTGACCACTGCCTTATACACAGGGCTCAGCCTCTCCAGCCTGTACCTTCCTCCATCCTTTCCCTCCTCCCACATTCCCAGCCAGTTGCTTGTAGACCAGCAGGCCTCCCTCCCGTGAGCAGTGGTTCTACTGGTTCTAATTGTCACCAATTACATCAGTACCCTCCCTCTGTCCAGATAATTCCCAACTTAGGACAGGTCAGCTTACCATGTTCTACTTTTATAGTGCTGCAGAAGCAATAAGCATTCGTAGAACTGAATTTAACTAACTTTCCCAGCTCACCATATGCAGAAAACTTCTTCCTAGCAATGTTGAGCACACAGGCAGGCCACAGGTTCAAGACAGCCCCCATGAACCCAGGAAAAAACAGCCCATTTGTTGACCTTTGAGACTCCTCTTTACTTTTATAAAACAGGGATGATAACAAACAGGACAACTTGACACCTGGGTATCACATTGCATAAATATAGTATGGCATCTCAGAATGACTGGCTGTGGGCTCTATTGCTAAGGCACTCCATAGGTTAAATATATTAAAGATATTTTCAGCTTATAATGTTTTTTATTGCAATAATTGAGGAGTAAGGAGCTCCAACCTGTTTCAAACATGCATAGGTAATTTAACCTGAGAATATGGGTCTTAATTTAAAGAACTAAGCCCTGTAGGTAAAAATATCTTTGGCCTCTTTCCAGCACTACACAGAGGAATCTAGAAAATTCTTGGGGTCAGCCAAGATTCCATGTCCATGCAGGAATCTCCTACCCAAGAGTTGCCCATAATCTGTCAGCCGCAGGTTCAAATATTTGCCTTTGAACCACCCACACACGTACACCCGCACAGAGCACGCCCCTATAGAAGTCCATCCTGAGGTTTCCAACACCCTGGGTCTGGATGGGGTCAGCCAGCGGTTGTGTGGGATCCACAGCATCAGCACTCTCCCGTAGCAGGGTGAGTTATTAATAAACACGCTGCTTCGAGCATTTGCTCACGATTGTTTGATATTTCAGTTTTCAGTAATTTTCTCAGTTAATAATTTATTAAATGGATTATTTGTCATTTCAATTTATTAAAAATTGATAAAGGGCTCATTTCTTTTTTTCCCAAGCTAGGACACAGGAGATATATACAGGCCAGAGCTCAAATTAAAGACCCTATAGTCCCATTCCTTCCCCCCTTGCCTATGTAGCCACCACCCAGTAAGGACCAAAGGTCCCTTTTCTGGTGTCAGTTGAATGATAGAACTGAAGAGGTATGTCCCACTATTCCAGCTGTCTCCACATACAGGGATTCTTAGCTACGCTAATTTGCTCAAGTCACAGAGAAAGCAATATCTCAGCCTTCAACTTCTCAGTCCAGTAGGGAAAAGGCCTAATGCACCACTCACCATGAGAACTTACAGCCATGCTCAACATGGCCGTCTACTGTCTACTTTCCTCTGGGGCAAAACCAACCCTGGCTGTCCCCCTATCAGGCTATGGGTACTATAGGTTCATTGGTACCTTCAATATTTTGATTGTCTTGCATGGGTTTAAGGGATGAACAAGCAAAAGCACTTGAGGGAAGAAGCTTATGAGAGGACTACAGGCTTAGCCTTCCATCATCTTCCATGTTCTGTCTCCTTGGTCTCTTACTTGCTTCTTCTTTGTACTTTTTTTCTCCTGTTCCAAGTCCTCTGTTTCTCTTTCTTGTCACTCTCTTCATATTTTTTCTGCTTTTAACTCCTTTCCCTTTGTTCTCCTGTCTCTGTAACCTCTACTGTTACACCGTGACTTAAGCTCCACCCCATGCTTCTCCTGTCTGTGAACTTGGTCTCATTGAAATGGCTATGGAGATTTATTATCAGTATCCTGGGGCCACCATGGCTCTTTAGATATTTCTAAAATGAGAGCTGAGTCTCACGTCCAGGATGTATGCATGGGTCCTACCTCCGCTCTCAAAGTGTCTACCCTATAACAACTGGAAGAAGAAACTGTGTCTTCTAGACCAGAGATGGCATTGGGAAAAGTTCACCCAGGCCTCAATAGACACAAAGGGTAGAAAGAAAGGATAAAAGCCTGGTTTGGCTGGCAGGTGGCTAGAACAGCTACAGCTCTCAAAGTCACTTTAACCACAAGCGTGCGGTCATCATTTTACCATCTCTATCTGTGTTCGCAGGCTCCTTGAGATCCTGTGTACCGTTGCTTTCCAGAGCACTTTCCCCAGGATGAGTTTAATGGCCTTATAAAAGTCACATTGTGCACAAATTGGGAAGTTTCTGAAGCACCAAGCCAGCTCTCATGCATATACACACGCAAAGTCCCCGCAGCCGAGCGGGGAAGGCAATTCCAGACACAAAAACATCCTTGGGTAAATTACTTCCTATTAGTATGTCACATATTTCTTAGATATGGCTGTAGTTCCAGGAGGTGACAGCAGCAGTTGACAAGAAAACTTTGCACTTCTCTTTATTTATCTTTTCCCAGCCTCTCTATTGTGCTTCTTCATTTTTTTTCCTTTTCCTTTCCATAGTACATAACAGCACATGTGGCTCCTCCTCTTGGCTTTGGGGAAACAATGACCCCAGATCTTGCTGGATTATCTCTCTGAGAGGCTATCCAATACATACAAGGCCAAGAGCCAAGAAGGGACTTATAATGAAAGGTATCATAGCATCATTTAGACAGAAACCTAGGGTGCTACAACAATTGTTCAAATTCCTTCCCTAACCACACTTTTTCTTGCCTCACTTCGAATCCATATTCTCCACTCAGGCCATGGTTGTATGAGATGAGGGAGGCAAAAGAGCAAACTGGTTCATGTCTAGCTCCTGGCTATGCCCCAGTACAATAGTCTATCAGCCCTGCCCAAACATTGACATTGTCATCTACAAAGTTCCCGTTCAAGAAACCTACAACCAAATTACCAAAAATGTACAAAAACCTCCCCAATTAGTCAGCAAATGCTAAAAGCAAAAATTCCAGTATCAGGAATGGGTCACCTTTTTTATTTAGTTGTGGTCTGTGGGGTCCCAAATACTACAACTATTGCCATTACTCTTGGTTACAACACTGTGCTGTAAGGTACTGAGAACACTACTGAAGGAGAAAAGCCACAAATCAGTCTTACCCATTTGTGAATGCCATGAGCTAAGTAATGCATGGCCTAACAAGTTATAATCACTGGTATGAGTGCAAACGAAGCAATGGATGAATTCCCTATTGAATTCAAAGCCCACTTTACTGCCTGGAACCCATTATTGAAGTAAAAAACCTATGTACAGATATGTTATACCCCTTTCTTGGGGACAATGTACTACAATGATTCTGCTAAGAAGTCATAGAGTTAAAATGACTCCTAATGACTTTCTTCTATACCCATAGATTAGTGCATCTCTCAACCCTCATAAAAGAAGCTTCTTCACATATTAGATGGCAATTAACACGGAGACACACAACTGGTCAATATGCAGAGAAAAGGGGATGTGCTCAGCCATAAATGGAACATCTTTTATATCATGCTCCTCCCTTCAACACTTGAGGATACTTGCAAAGGAGGGAACAAAGAATTATAAGAGCTAGAGATAGTAAATGACGACCGGGAAACAGCACTTTCTAGATATAGCGGGGCAGTTACAAGAACGAGCTCAAAGCAACTGTGATCATGCATGAGATCTGTGCACACTCGAGCCAGCCTGGACGTAGCATGGAGTAGGAAAGGAGAACATGAATCCACACTCAGCAGAGGGACTGTTGGTATTTTATAATTGCTGGGAGAAGGAGGGTCAGTTTTCCATAAGAATGTGACTTCTGGTAGGTCAACAACGCTCCAGTACAGGTCCCACATCCCAGAATATTTGTGCAATACAAAGTGAGTTTGAAGTTTTTTAAGAAAGATTGGAGAGAGAAGAAGAGAGGGGAGCAAACATGACTTTGGGTGGGTAGGGAGAGATCTAATGGGAATTAGAAGAGGGGATGAATATGATCAATATAAATTGTATGAAGCTGCAAAATAACAAAAATCTTATTTTACCACTTCAAAGCAAAGATGTTGTTCTTTGCCAATGTTTTACCTGGATGCAGAATGAAAAGTAAACCTCTGGCTAAAGTATCCAGCAAGAAACTGATAACACTGATCAAAATATTGTCCCAAGACCTAAAGAAGTCCCTCCAGCCCAGGACCTTTCCTGTTTGCTAGGCTTTGGACTAGGGTAGAATGCATGAGTGCCTCTGGCTTATGCTAACATCCACCATATTGAGCTCTCCTCTTCAGCCCTAGGCTATAGTCAAGGACAGAAATATTAGCAGTGCCTGCCAATATTGCCAATGCCTGCCAAGCTCATGAACCCTTGGGAGCCTCTATGTTCTCCAGGGATGGTTACAAACACAGCCAACTTCTCAGCTTTATAACCTAGTCCCTCTCCCCACAGTCTGGAAGATTCCAAAAGCCACTCTATCTGGGCTTTGGATCTCAGACTCTATGGACCTCAACCCTCTGATTCCAACTCTCTCAGATCCAAGAGCCTGGTTCCTGTGGGTCTCGTCCCCAGCACAAAGTGGTAGCCCTTTGTCTGCTTCTTCCCAGTGGAACTCAATTTATTCTGCTCCTCAGACATTCAAGTCTAAGCAGTCACTTTGTTCACATCCACAGCAGAAGAGGAGGTCTGGTTGTCCTGGAATGTTTTGATCCTGCCCCTGAAAAAGGAGGAAAATCTAGCCTCTAAAGGAAACAGAAGAGCTAACATGTTATTAAAATCAAATCCTTGTCTTGACAACATAAATACCTTTGTCCGATATCCAGAACCATGTTACCAAAAATAAACAAAAATAAAAATAAAAAAATCAGGCATTGTAGTGTACACATTTGTAATCCCAGCACTGGGGAGGTAGAGACAGGTGGATCCCTGACCTTGATCTTCAGCCCATCTAACCAAAATGGTGAGTTCCAGGCAAAAGTGAGACACTTTGTTTCAAAACAAAATTGGATGGTGTTTGGAGGAACAACATCCAAGGTTGACCAATAGCTTTCATACACACACACACACACACACACACACACACACACACACACACACATGCACGCAAGCATGCATATACATGCACTTTCAGTTGGTTAATTAAGCATCAGCACCATGATTCAAATAGTTCTGTGGTCACTGCTATGGAAACAGTGAAAACGGGTTAGCTTTTGGAACAGATGCTTGGGGTTTATGGGAAATGAGGTCATATTTTACTTAAGAAGACAAACAAATAGGGGCAGATTATGGAACAAAGGTTAAAAGAGAGAAGAGGCATTGTTGTCTGTAAAGGCTAACGTATGGTGACTGCCGTTACTTTTTAATTTTTAAGCTAAAGTTTTAGCTTGTGGTGCTGGGAATCAAACCTAAGACCTTGCACACAGTAGGTAAGCCACCCTCAGGTCCTTCACTGGAAGCTTTGATTCAGCCTTAGAATCATTAGAACAGTGTGGGAAACCATAGGACCACCAAAACAAATTTTAATTCTGCTATATAAACCCCTAGTTGTGAACTGTCTCGCCTGTGCCTCTTTTTGTGGTCAATGTAGATGCATCGTGAATATTTTAGGACCCTGTAGACCTCAATTCTCTACCACTTATAATTCAAAATTGCATCTCCCCCTGCCTTCTCCCAGGACTCTTAATTTCTCCTCTCTCTCCACCATTATTTATTTAAGCCTCCTAACTGTATTATTTATTTTAACACCATATCTGTATTATTTATTTTACTGTAGCTCCATAACGATATTATTTAAGTCTATAAAATAAAGCTTTCTCCCTTGAACTCTCCGTGCAAAATAAAATTGTATTGTACTGAAACACTCTTTGAAATGCCCTTCTTTGCCACTGGGTAATAATAATAACACTTTGCATTTATACAGTACCTTTCATCCTGGGATTATTTAAGTCTGCAAAAGCAGTTTGTCTGAATTCTCTATGCAAAAATCAAGTTGTATGCTAATATTCCTTGAGATGCTCCTTATTTCTCACCACTCGCTAGTAAAGAAAAAATGATCTTTGTGCACAATGTTCTGTCTTTCTCAGTGTATGAAATCCAAAGCAGTTCCCTCACTGATGTGTACCTATACAGGCATGGAAGAATAGACATGGCCTCTACTACTTAAGTTGTGAAAGGAGAGCAACAAGAAGACTGTCAGAACGGAAATGTCTGGAAACCAAAAACCCCTGGGAGGAACTATGTCCAACATTGCACCTGTTTCTTCTCCACTCCCAAGCAGCTTCTCACATCCTACTTCCCCAAATACTGACATGGATCAAGTGGACACTGATGGAGTTCTAGAATAGGTTTCCTGATATAAACCTCTTACTCCAAGTTCCACACTCTGAACCAGTTTCCTCCACTCTAGACATTTCTTTTGGTCAACTGCTCAACATCTATACACGCCACCATGGTTTTCTCAGGTTCTACTCACGTCTCAAGTTCTCCTTTCTACTCCACACCACCTGTTCACCCTTGACTGCCTCTATGTTGATCTCCAGAAGAGAATATTTTAGCCACCAGAGATTAGCTGTCTAATAAGCAGGTCTGTTATTCCGGTGGTTAGGAAGTCTAAGATTAAGCCTTAGGAAAGCTCACACTCTTAATTTGCAAATGACATCTTCTCACTGTGTCCTCACATACTGAATGACCTTCCCAGCTTTGTGTGTGTGTGTGTGTGTGTGTGTGTGTGTGTGTGTGTGTGTGGTGTGTGTGTGTGTGTGTGTGTGTGTGTGTGTGTGTGTGTCCTGCATATATGTATGGGCATATTGCCATAGTGCTTGTAAGAGATAACCTGCTGGCAGTTGTCACTTTCCACCATATGGCTGAGTCACAGAAATAAAACTTTGGTTGTTAGCCTTGGTAGCAATCACATTTACCCACTGAGCTATCCCATCATCAACCTTTAGACTTGTTTTACAAGGGAATATAATCCCCTTAACTAATCCCACTCAGGAGAGTTTCAGGCTTGTGAGCTAATAATCTGACCAAAGGCCCTATCTACAAATACCATCAAGTTTAGCATGTCTCATGTATTCATCCTCTCAAAGCTCTGAACACAGCCTGATGTGCAAAGCAGGGAAGCAAAAGGTATTTTCTACTTAACTTTAAAAAGTTAATGATATAACAAGGACACGTGCTCCACTTTGTTCATAGCAGCCTTATTTATAATAGCCAGAAGCTGGAAAGAACCCAGATGCCCTTCAACAGAGGAATGGATACAGAAAATGTGGTACATTTACACAATGGAATACTACTCAGCTATCAAAAACAATGACTTCATGAAATTCTTAGGCAAATAGATGGAGCTAGGAAATTATCATCCCAAATGAGGTAACCTAGTCAAAAGAACATACATGCTATGCACTCACTGATATATGTATATTAGTGCAAAAGCTCAGAATCCACCCAAGATACAATCCACAGACCACATGAAGCTTGAGAAGAAGGACGATCAAAGTACAGATTCTTCAGTCCTTCTTAGAAGGAGGAACAAAATAATCAAGGGAGGAAATACAGAGACAAAGTGTGGGTAGAGACTGAAAGAAAGGCCATCCAGAGACTGCCCTACCTGAGGATCCATCCCATATACAGACACCAAACCCAGACATTATTGCAGGTGCCAAGAAGTGCTTGCTGACAGGAGCCTAATATAGCTGCCTCCTGAGAGGCTCGGCCAGAGCATGACAATGTCAACCAACCAGACACCCCAGAGCTACCAGGGACTAAACTAGCAACCAGAGAGTTCACACGGACCCATGGCTTCAGTCACATATGTAGCAGAGGATGACCTTGTTGGGTGTCAATGGGATGAGAGAACCTTAGTCCTGGGAAGGCTCAATGCCCCAGTATAGAGGAATGTCAGGCTGTAGATGTGTGGTTGGGTGGAGGGGGAAGCATGCTCTGAGAAGCAGGGAGTGGGATAGGGAGTTTCCAGAGGGGTGACCAGAAAATGGGATAACATTTGAAATGTAAATAAATGTTAAATAATTTTTTTAATTTTTAAAAAGTTAATGATAAGGGTTTCATACAGGTTGCTTGGTAGACTGATTTCCTAGCATGCACATAGCCCTAAATTCTAGCCTCAGTACTGTATAATCTACTTAATGGAGCATCTCTTACAGTCCCACCACTTTCAAAGCAAGGGCAAGAAGACCATAAATGCAAGGCCATCTTTAGCTACATAGTAAATTCAAGTATGGCCTGGGCTATATGATGCCCTAACTTTAAAAGGGTTTGTGTGTGTGTGTGTGTGTGTGTGTGTGTGTGTGTGTGTGTGAGAGAGAGAGAGAGAGAGAGAGAGAGAGAAAGAGACAGACAGACAGACAGACAGACAGAGACAGAGAGACAGAGAGAGACAGAGAGAGACAGAGAGACAGAGAGAGACAGAGACAGAGAGACAGAGATACAGGGAGACAGAGAGACAGAGACAGAGAGACAGAGAGACAGAGACAGACAGAGACAGAGAGACAGAGAGACAAAAGTTCCAAATAATTTTAACTCTTCTTTAGCTCTTAAAATGAATTTTTAGAAAGATTCCTTTTTTAATTGGGTATTTCTTATTTACATTTCAAATGTTATTCCCTTTCCCAGTTTCCTGTTCATAAGCCCCCTACCCCTACCTCTACCCTTCTATAAGAGTGTTCCCCTCCTCATCCACCCCCTCTTACAGCCTCCCCCCACCCCCGCCGACAAAGAGATGGCTCCACGGTTAGCAGCAAACACTGTTATTCAAGATGATCAGAGTCCTATTCCAAGAACCCACATTGGTGTTTCACAATCACATATAACTCCCATTTCAGGAGACCTAAAGCCTCTGGCCTCTGCAAGCACTGGCACCTATACGCACACGTGTGTGCACGCGCACACACACACACACACACACACACACACACCTAAAAGTAAAGTAAATCTTTTTTTAATGGTAGTTGCCCTCAGCTTCAAATCCCTATCCTAAGTACTTCATGCTGTTGATGTAGCTCTGTTCTAGAGGTCCACCACATGAAGAGTCAACATCCAACAACCCTTCTGCTATTCACTGTTGCACGGGCTGGCATCTTCCAACGTCCCTGGTGAAAGCAATGAGACAGTCGTTCAAAGTGCCAGCACCATGCCCAGCCAGCAGGAGTAGCTCACTGAACCTCAGTGCAACAGGCTTTCCCATCCTGAAGCCCTGATCCCCACCATGAGTGATGTGTCTGTACAGGAGGTGTCTAACCCCCAGAAACTTCTCTCCTTGAGAAGATACTGGAGCACAGGAAAGAGGGTCTCATCTTCTATGGTTGGTGAACCAGCCCCAGACATGTGACAGCCTTCGATACAGACAATGACAAATCATTCTCATTTTATTTTTCCCCTTATTCCCTCTGGCCTGCACCTACTGCACTTGCTCTGTCCTGTGTGCTCTCTGGATATTGTGCGGTGCATCCTCTCGGTCCTTTGTTCTTGCCCATGCTGTCTCATCTTAAGCAATGTGCAGACAAATGATGGTTCTAACCTTATTTCAACTCCATCCTAGCTGCCAAGAGAAAGTGGAAAACGGTCAATTTTCAGTAAACATTATTCTCAAGCGATGGGTTTCACTGAGTGGAATAGATGAAGCTGTTATAATTGTCTTCATTTTAATAGATGATAAAGGCAGATCTGCTCTTCCCCGGCTCCCTTGATTTCTACCTTGTTTTGATCCTTTTCCTAAAAAATGTAGTGTTTCTCCAAACCTTCCTATCATGTGTCCTACCTCAGTACCTGTTGGGGGCCCATGATTACATTAAAAAATTAATAATGCAATAATGGGGTGCCTACATTCACCTTCGTACAAGAACACAGTCTATTTAGGGAGATGTATAAGACAGAAAAAAAATGTGTGAAAATGGTGTTGGATGAATACGAGTTATCCAAGGACCATAACAGTGTGGTTCTCCTAAACTAGCTCTGCCAAGGCTTTCTTGCATTGAGAGCCAGTGATAGAGGTGGGGAGACAGATTACCCCAGGCAGGGAACAAGGCAAAGATCCTGAGAGGAGCAAACGATGCTGAAAAGCTACAGGAGTCTGGAGTTTCCAGAACTGGGTCAGATCTTGAAGAACTTTCTGAGCTGCGCTAAAGAGTGAGGACTTTGCCCGAGGTTATGAGAAAATATCAAAGCCACTGAAATGAGAGAATGGCATGAACAGACACAAAGAAAGCGCCAATGAGTGCTGGAAGGAAGCCCAGGGGAACTGAGGGGGGTGAGGGATAAGAAGACCCATGAACAAACAAGAGAGCATTTGTTTATGGAATACTGTTAAAATGTTTCTAAAAATAATTGTGTATGTAGAAACCACTAGAGATGTCCACAAAAATAACTGTTAGTGCCAATTAACTCAGCAAGTTAGATACAAAATCAACATATTCTATGTACTAAAAAGAAGCAATGGGTTGCGTTCCTATACACTAACAATGAGCAAGCCAAAAGCAAGTAATAAAACCATTTATTGTATTAAAAAAGAGGAGGCAATTTGAAAATAAATTTAACAAAGGAAGCACAAAAGATTTAGCATGCTAAAGACAAAACAAACAAACAAACAAACATCCCAGAAACTAGAGAAACCGGCCAAAGGAAATGCATCTTATGTTCACAGAAGAAAAGCCTCAATGCTTACTAACATGTAAACCATTACCCAAAGTGCCTTCAGGTTTATATTGTATCAATATCAATATCAAACTCTCAATGGAATGAGAAACAGAAATTTTCACTGGATATAGTCAGGAGATTCAAAACAACTTTGAAGAAACTAAAAGCTTTACACTTTCTGATCTCAAAACTTACCACAAAACTACAGTAATCCAACAGTGAGGAACTGGTGGAAAGATGAGATTAAAGACACCATGTACGCTCTGGTGTACGTAGTGAGCTCATAAACCCTCATGTGGGGCTGAATAAAGTTGAACCAGGGTGCCACGACCATTCAATGGAGATACTGAAGACTCTTCAAAATATAGTCCTAAGAATGAGAGACTGCAGCGTGCTGAGCTCTGAATGGGGCATACATATCACACCCCTTATTCCAAGCTCCACAACCTCCTCATCGGAAGAGAGGACAGAAATAGTACAAGCACCAACGTTTGGTCAAATACTCAATGTTTTTCAGACATAGGAAGGCAGTCACACAAATAGCACATGTGACAGCATGCTGAAGACCTGCACAAGTTCAAGCCAGAAAAAAAAAAATATCCCAGTGTAGAGAGGAGTTGTGCATGATTTCCCAACCTAACTCAGGAACTACTAACAAGTGATAGATATTAGGAAAGAGAGAGGCGTTTTCTTGAAATATGTGACTCTGGGTAGATTGAACCCACTCTAGAGGAGGCACCACTCCCTAACGTAGCTAAGCAATACAAACTGGATTCTATGCATTTAAAAATACAAAAAAGATGAAAACCAGAAGTTAGTTAGATGGTGAAGCAAAGACAGAGTGTGGATCTGGAAGAAGTTGGAGAAGTGGGGAGAATATGATTATGAATATAGAAGAGAATATGGAAATATATTGTATTAGAATGTTCAAAGAATTAATAAAATACATTTTTGAAATATAATAGTGCTGGAGAATATCCACAGTGAGAAAATATAGTTAAGACTTTACTACACACTCACACACACACTCACACACACACACACATAATATATATATGAAAATTTTCATCCCAAATTATTCAATGTAGAACTATTTTATTAAGTTAGAAGACAACAGAGAAGAAGAATCTTTATAACATTGGTTCTATCAGCGGTTTCTTGGAGATGATGCCCAAAGCACAAGTAATGAAGATTAAAACAGAAACACTAGACTTCTCATGTCTAAATGTTCCCATGCATCAGAGAACACTGTCAATAAAGCACACTGACATTTCATAAAATGTGGTGAAATATTTGTAAAGAACATATCTGGTAAGAGGTGGATATCTAGAAAATAAAAAGTATATCCTCAAGAAGTTAGACTCCAGAGAGCCAAATATCCTTATTAAAAAATGGGGTACAGAGCTAAACAAAGAATTCTCAGCTGAGGAATATCAAATGGCTGAGAAGCACCTAAAGAAATGTTCAACATCCTTAGTCATCAGGGAAATGCACATCAAAACAACCCTGAGATTCCACCTCATACCAGTCAGAACAGCCAAGATCAAAAATTCAGTTGACAACAAATGCTGGTGAGGATGTGAAGAAAGAGGAACACTCCTCCATTGTTGGTGGGATTGCAACCACTCTGGAAATCAATCTGGAGGTTCCTCAGAAAATTGGACATTGTACTACCTTTGGTCCCAGCTATACCTTTCCTGGACATATACCCAAAAGATGCTCCAACATACAACAAAGACATGAGCACCACCATGTTCATAGCAGCCTTATTTATAATAGACAAAAGCTGGAAAGAACCCGGATGCCCTTCAACAGAGGAATGGATACAGAAAATGTGGTACATCTACACAATGGAATACTACTCAGCTCTCAAAAACAATGACTTCATGAAATACATAGGCAAATTAATGGAACTAGAAAATATCATCCTGAGTGAAGTAACCCAATCACAGAAAAACACACTTGGTATGCACTCACTGATATGTGGATATTAGCCCAAAAGCTTGAATTACTCAAGATGCAATCCACAGACCACATGAAGCTCAAGAAGAAGGATGACCAAAGTGCAGTCCTTCTTAAAAGAGGGAGCAAAAGTATTCATAGTAGGAGATGTGGAGACAAAGTTTGGAGCAGAGACTGAATGAATGACTATTCAGAACCTGTCCCACATGGGTATACATCCTATAGATATAGATAGATATAGATATAGACATAGACATAGACAGATATAGATATAGATATAGATATAGATATAGATATAGATATATAGATATAGACATAGACATAGACATGGACATAGACATAGAAATCTCCACCAAAACTAGATAAGACTGATGAAACTAAGAAGTGCATGCTGACAGCAGCTGGATATACCTGTCTTCTGAGAGGCACACCCAGAGCGTGTCAAATACAGAGGTGAGTACTAGCAGCAAACCATTGAACTGAGAACAAATCCCCATTGGAGGAATTAGAGAGAGCATTGAAGGAGCTGAAGGGGTTTGCAACCCCATAAGAACAACAATACCAACCAACCAGAGTTCCCATGGACTTAACCACACCCAAAGACTATACAAGGACTGACCCATGGCTCCAGCTGCATATGTAGCAAAGGATGGCCTTTTTGGACACCAATGGAAGGAGAAGCCCTTGGTCCTGCCAAGACTGGACCCCCCCCAGTGTAGGGGAATGTTAGGGGTTGGTCAAGAATGGGAGGCCTTTGAGAAGGGGGAACACCCTTGGAAGAAGGGGAGGGGGATAAGAGAGGGATTTTTGGCCGAGGAACCAGGAACGGGAATAACATTTGAAATGTAAATAAAAATATCCAATTAAAAAAAGAAAAAAGAAGAAGAGGTGGATAGCTAGACTATAAAAAGTATCTCTAACCTTCAAAACTACACACAGCCAAAAAGCATGTGAAAAAAATGGTACTACTTCAAATTGTTACAAAAATTTAAATCAAGACCATGGTGATACATCTTTGCATACCGAGTGAGTTCAAGACTGGCCTAACCAACTCAGTGAGACCCTGTCTCAAAGCAAAGATGATAGGGGGTGTAGCTAGATGATAGAGTGTTTATGTAATGTGTGTGGGGCGCTGGGTTCAGCCACCACCAGAAGAAACAAAGCTCTGTAAGAAAATAAAGAAACTGGAATGTATACTTGTCTGTGTGTTGTTAGGAGTGGCTAACAGTATAGCAGCTATGGAAAGCAGTTTGGAACATCCTCAGAAACAGGATCACTCTATGATTCAGTAGTTTTGCACTGGGCTTTGAGAGACACCAAAGGGATACCCAATGCTACCCACTGATCTTCTGTTGTGACACAAAGCTGAGACAAGTCTTATTTTTGGCTCACACTTTCAGTTTGAACTCCATGATGGTTTGGTCTCATGCCCCTGAGGTGAGGCCATATATCATGGTGGGAAGGATGTGATGGAGAAAATTGACTTACCTCCAGATATCCAGGAAGCAAGCAGAAGAGAACATGCCAGGATACCTAGTGGCCTCTTCTTCCACCGAGACTCCACCTCCTAGCTTCAACCTCTTGAGATGAATGTTACCAAATCATGAGGCTACCAATTGCTAAACCATTGATTAAATCAGAGCTCTCATGATGTAATTACTTAACAACACATTGGTCTAAGCATTCCATTGGGAGCAAAAATTCTGACAAATACATGGGCCTTCAGGGGACACATTGCATCCAAACTACAACCCCCAGCAAAATTGAAAGCCAGGTCACACACACACACACAAAAATACCCGCATGGTCATACTCACAGTGTCAGGGTTCATGATAGCCAAAAAGTGGGACTCAACTATCTACTGGCAGATAAGTAAATAAATAAATGAAGTATTAAAAGAACAGAAATTCTAACACATCCTAAGGCATTCTGTTAGGTGAAATAGGACAGTCACAAAGATAAATACTGCCTGGCCCACATCGATGGCATACTAAATATACCAAAACCGGAAGCAGAATGGTTGCTAGACACTGGCATGGAGGGGAGTTGTAGCTTAATGTGCATAGTTTCAGTTTTCCAAGATGAAGAATTCTGGAGATTGGCTGCAAAGTAATGTGAATGTGCTTAGCACTGCCCAGCTGTGCAGTTATACATGATTAAGAGGGTAAATTTCATGTTGTGTGTATTTTACCACAATTTTTAAAAAACCATAATGCCTTTGAGGAAAATTTTATTTCTGAAAGAACGCTGTTGGTATTCGGTTTTGCTTCCAGATCTCAATGCCAGATCATTTTCTTCTCTTGTGCAATGTGAGGCATATTGCTAACACCCTCCCGAGAGTACACAGAGCGATGGCCATGGCTGACCAAGGCAAGAACCTAAAGTCTTCATCACCACAGCTACGAGCCAATTGTACATAATTCCTTCCGTCTTGCCATCAAGTAAGCCAGTAAGTCTTCCACTCCTCCTATGGTTTCAATGAGAAATGTCCCTCACAGACTTATGTATTGAACATTTAGTCCACAGATGATAGTGAGGTTTGAGAAGATTGTGGAACCTTTAAGAGGAGTATAGCGTCTCTGGAGGAAGTGAATTACTAGGGGTTTATAACTCAGTCCAAATTTCTCTTGCTAATTTCAGGAGCAACTTGGCCAACGATGGCAGCCATGCCTTACTGGCCATGACTATGTCTGTCTTTAAACTATAAGCCAAAGTAACCCCTTCCTCCTTTATGATACCTTTCATCGGGTATTTATCACATAAGTGACTAATAAAGTCCTTAAAGTTGAGTCTCCACAGCTACCCTTACTCTTCACACCGTGATAGAAATGAAAAGGGAGCTGAAATCCCGCAAACAGCTTGCCTCTGACCAGAGAGTGAGCAAGGCCCTGGACTCAGCGTCGTCATCAGAATGACCCCTCCCAGTACCTCATTCCATCCTCCAAGGAAGGAAGCAAGACTGAAGTGAAGAGCACAGGACAGGCATCCACTGACCTGTGTAATGAGTAGCATGTATTCTCTGCAGGAGCTGGAAGGTGTAAGATTCATCTGGACCAATATTCTGGAATAAGAGCAAGTATAGACTCCCACTTCACTGACCCTCACTGACCCTCACTGACCCTCACTGACCCTTGTTTCCCTGGATCTGTTTCTCTCTGCAGATCGAGGAGGGAACCAGAAGACCCTGCACGTATCATGACATCTGTCACAGGCTTTATGGAAAAACTCCACCAAAGTCCCATCAGGTGCTGTTGATGGGCACCGAGGTTTGGTTTTGATGAAGTTTTCTTGGCCCTAGTGGGACATAGATTTATATCTGACTTAACTACGGTTAAGGTGGAAAGTGGAAGCTCATATCCTGACAGAATCACCAGTGGGAAGTGTGCTCCAGGAAGGGTCAGGAAGTGTGTAGCCAACACAGGTGTGACCAGGGGTCATTAGCAACAGGAAACCGGGTCTCCTTTGCTCAGTCATCTTTTTTATGGACAAATTGAGAGTAAGGGTCTGGGTACATGTAGATAAATAAGTACACGGAATTCCCAGCCCCTTCTTTAAGAATGAGAGTATTCAAACACATTCAGCACTAGAATTGGCTTGGTTGAGGCCAAGCAGCAAAAAAACACAGCAAAGTCCCTGAAATGACTGTGGCTCTTAGGAGACAGTTCCAACTCTAGTTCAGGCCTTGCTGGCAGTGGAGAAGAGCAGTGATAGAAGGTCCCTTGCCCAGTGCAAAGTCTCCCTACAAACACAGGGTACATGGTCTACAAATGGTCACCAGAAAGGAATTACTCATATGAGGATTCTAATGCCCGTAGCCTGGGTTTCTTTGCTGTATTTATTTGTCTTATATTGTTTTGATAAATCCCATGACCAAACAACAACTTGGTTTATTTCATCTTCCAGCCTATGGTCAGAACATCATTGAGAAAAGCCAGGGAAGCATACAAGCATGAACCTGGACGCTGAAACTGAAGAGGAGGCTCGGGAGGAAAGTTGTACCCTGATGAGCTTTTCCTGGCTTGTTCAGATGTTTCTTATATTTTTGGTTGTGAGCCTAGCCTTTAACGGCTGAGCCATCTCTCCAGCCCCAGATGTTTCTTAAACAGCCCAGGCTCACCAGCCTAAGGATAGCGCCACCCACAGTAAATTGAGTCTTCCCATAGCAATTGAAAATTTGTAAAATGCCTCACAAACATGACCACAGACACAATCTGATTGGAGAAAACATTCAACTGAGGGTTCCACTCTAAGATGGCTCAAGTTTATGTGGGGTTAGCAAAAATTAACCAGCACAGTTCCTGTGAGCTAAATATGCCTAGAGAAGAGTTTTCTTCACTTACTTGAGAGGATACCACAGCCGGACAGTCTGAAGAGTCCACCTGTGCATACAGAAAGGTAGGCTGGTTCCCCTGGCGAGGGCTCCAGAAAAAGGCTAAGCACTTTCTAATGAGCATAATTTAGCACTGCTGATTGAGAACAGTAGAAATTTTTCTCACAACTCTCCAGATGCTACTGAAAAACACACTATCTTCTTCAAAGTATCGGCATCCCCCACACCTTACAGCCTATCCTAAGAACACAAAACCTGTTGTAGCAGTGGATCTACCACACAGCTATGACAATCACAGAGGTGGCTTATGTTGTTGCTCTTATGTTGCAGCCTCTACCTCACCCCAGGCTGCAATTGTTTAAAGAAATTTTAGGGAAGGCAGATATTTTCAACAGGCCAGCATCATTCAACTAATTTCCAGAATTGCGATCAAATTCACCTGATGATGAGCATAGCATCCCCCTCTGGAGCCAGGAGGAGAATCTGGAAACATGTCAGGCAAGAGAGTAAAGACACTAGGCTCCTTCGTGTATCTGTGGGGTTTTAGGACCAGAAAGAACTGTCATCTTTGCAGTCAGATTCTAAATCAAGGGCTGCCTGCCAGCATGGGTCACGGGGCCACCAAGGAGTGGCTTTCTGAAGAGCTGAGTTCAGAATCGATTAAGCAGCAGGGCTATTTATTGACCACTTTAGATTTCATAGAAAAGGAGAAAAAATAATCCACTATGAAAATGAAATTCTGCCAGTAACCCCAATAGGCTTGCCCACCAACTAACGAGAACAAGGTAAATTTGAGCTCAATTTACTCAGATGGATAATAAAACTTTCAATTATGGTGGCATTATTTGTTGCTATATGGTTGAAAGATTAGGTGACAATATGCAAAAAATAGTTTCTTCATATTATAATATTTAGTAATGTCATTTTATTTTTTATATGTTTCATTAAATTGTTTTGTGGCTTTATTATCTACCCAGATGCACAGCCCAGAAATACAATTATTCAGATTTAGAAGCAATAAAATTTGGCATGCATTTTCTCGTATTCAGAATTCCTGCATGTTAAAAAGAAATTATAGCATTCTTCCCACATTGCACTGCTCTGAGGCCCTCACAGACCCATTCATTAACCAAAGGCATTACAGAAAGCACACCATTTAGGTTAAAGGGCCCTTCGGATAACAGATATGCAGACGCAGAGCTAATATTTCAGTGTAGCCCCGCCTTTTGATTATGACAATAACATTCATGCTCGCTGTAACGTGCAGCTCTGTGATGGATCCATGAAGCACTGAAACTCTGGATGCAAAGCAACACATGGGGAAAGCCAGTGACAGCAAACTTCATCTCTAACTGTGGAGAAGCAGGACTCTCCCTACTGGAGAAAAAGTGATGACTTTCTGGGGACTTGTATTTCAGGTGAGCTCTATCAGATGTCAGGGTCCTGAGAATACCTCCATGCCACATAGAACATCAGGTGTGACCACGGGAGTTCAGGGATAGTGGTCTCTTTGCTCACAAATATCATTCCACTAAAAAGCCACAAAGTTTTAAAATTTCTACAAAAACATAAAGAAACACCTTAGGATTCCTCATCTGCCATTAGCACTTTAATATGTGTTGAACATATAATTCTTTGAGATCATAAAAATCAAATCGCAAATATATTAGGGGATGAACACCAAACTATGTTGAGACAGTTTTGTTGTTGTTATTGTTGTTGTTGTTGTTTTCAGCATTGTTGTTTCTTTTTTTTTTTTTTGAGATAGCCAATGGTACTAAATGGAAAGAGATGTCCACAAAAAGGCTTAATGGTGTCAAACTACAAATGGTGTTTGTACTACAAAAAAATAGGAAATGCAAACCAGAAATATATATATTTGTATTATATAGATGTTAAGTATCTTTCACTTAAAACTCAAAAAGTCTCCAAACTCTGCAAATTTTTTAACACTGATATTATACTACAAGCTAAAACTGTGTTTCATACACAAAAATTACTTCATACTCAAATTTATATTATTATATTATATTATATCATATTATATGATAGAGGGATTGCTTAGCCATTTATAGCATATACTACTCTTAAAGAGTACCCATGTTCAGTTTCCAGCACCCATGTTACGAGGCTCACAGTCACCTACAGCTCCAGGGGATACAATCTCATCTGGCTTCCATGAACCATTGCATTCACATGCACACACCTACACACATTCAGACATCCGAGTATAAAATTTAAAAAATAAACTTTGAAAGTATGTTATTCTCAGAATATGTGTGTAAGGTGGGTATGAAATATAAAATTTGTTTAAACTTAGATTCTGCCCCCAATATATCTCAATATATGTTTGCAAATATGCCCAAAAAAATCCCCATCCCAAACTCTTCTAGTCCCATACATTTTCTACAATATACCCAATGGAAAAAGACTGAGATAAAAAAATGTGTGAAGAATTGCTATAAGTCCATTTAAAAGGAGCAAACAAAATAATAGAGAGAAAAGGCACGGGCAATAACTTTGCAGAAGACGCATATGAACAGTAAACATTTGAGAGCATATGAAGGAAATGCAAAACGAGCTGCCTCTGACAGCCGCTTGACTGGCAGCAATGAGAAAGGCGACATCATGGAGTGCTAGGGACCACATGGAGACACAGGAGCTCCCAGTGAATAAGAAACCAGTAAGCTTCTTCGGAAAAGAATTTAACATGATCTTACAAAGTTAAACAGCTGTATATTCTGTGACTTCACATTTCCACTTATGGATGTGTGGCTCAAGAAAAAAATCCCAAATATATATTACAGTATGGAAGCATCGAAGAATTTGCAGTACCATTCTCAGAAACAAGAACCCGGAAATCTCTAAATGAGGACATAAATTCTTGTGCACTCCACTGTAAGGTGTTGTGAGACTCTCAAAACTAATGAAGCTCAACTATATGCGATGTGGATGACTCTTGTCAATAAAATATGTTTTCTTTTCTAAAAAAATTAAAATACACAATATAGTGTTAGGAATGTGTATGCATTATGAGGCTCTGTTTCAGAGTTGATGATGAAAAGCTAACTAGCTCTCCTTGGGGAGCCAAGCAATGAGCAACGAAAGCTGCAGAGAGAGGAGCAGACAAGCTATTGGCTACTCTTTGCAGCTTATGATGTCATAAACACACAGAGAAAGGAAAGCAGAAGTGCAGCCATCCCGAGGCCACAAGACAGACTGCCACTTCGGCACACCTTGGCCCACATCCCTGGTCCAAGGGGAAACTGCACAGTGCCTCTGGACAGAGGGATATAGCAACAGACAGTCACCAGTACCCGTGGTTCTGGTCTGCACCCAGGACCGAACAGGTCCGGCCAAACACCTCCCTGCACCCAAATCCCATGGGGGAGAGAGCTGGAACCTCAGAAGTGCAGACATTCCTGAAAAGTCAGAGGAGATTACCCTCTGCCCACAGTCCAGACCCAACAGGGAATCGCATAGTGCCAACTGTGCCCGCTAGGTACAAGGACCTACACGAGCAATCAGGAGCAGGACCCTTTGATTCCTGCCCCCACCTAAAGCTGGAAGACAGTCTCCTGGAGCTCCTCCACAGCTACAGCAGAGCACCTGTTTTCCGGAAAAGCTGAAAGAAAACAGGAAAACAGTTCTACAGGAGTGCTGACACAGAGACCTACAACAGGACCAAGTCACTCCCAGAAACAGAAAGACAAGCAAACACCAGAGACAACCCAATGGCTAGAGGCAAGCACAGGAACCTAATCAACAGAAACCAAAACTACTTGGCATCATGAGAGCCAAGGACTCCCACCAAAGAAAATACTAGATATCCAAACACACCAGAAAAGCAAGATTTAGATTTAAAATCAAATTTTTTGATAATGGAGGACTTTAAGAAAGACATAAAGAACTCCCTTACAGAAATGCAGGAAAGCACAAGTAAACAAGTAGAAGCCCTTAGAGAGGAAACAGAAAAATCACTGAAAGAATTACAGGAAAACACAACCAAACAGGTGGAGGAATTGAAAATGGAAATAAAAACAATAAAGAAAGCACAAAGGGAGACAACACTGGAGATAGAAAACAAAGGAAGAGACAAGGAGCTGTAGACACAAGCATCACCAACAAAATACAAGAGATAGAAGAGAGAATCTCAGGAGCAGATGATACCGTAGAAAACATCGACACAACTGTCAAAGATAATGTAGAACACAAAAAGCTCCTAGCCCAAAACATACAGGAAATTCAGGACACAATGAGAAGATCAAACCTAAGGATAATAGGTATAGAAGAAAGTCTTCACTTTCTTCCCAACTTAAGGGACCAGTAAATATATTCAACAAAATTATAGAAGAAATCTTTCCTAACCTAAAGAAAGAGATGCCCATAACCATACAAGAAGCCTACAGAACTCCAAATAGATTGGACCAAAAGAGAAATTCCTCCTATCACATAATAGTTAAAACACCAAATGCATGAAACAAAGAAAGAATATTAAAAGCAGTGAGGGAAAAAGGTCAAGCAACATATAAAGGCAGATCAATAAGAATTACACCAGACTTCTCACCAGAGACTATGAAAACCATAAGGTCCTACACAGATGTCATACAGACCCTAAGAGAACACAAATGCCAGTCCAAGTTACTGTATCCAGCAAAACTTTCAATTAACATAGATGGAGAAACCAAGATATTTCGACAAAACCAAATTTATGCAATATCTTTTTACAAATCCAGCCCTACAAAGGATAATACATGGAAAGCACAGGGAGAAGAACTACAACATACAGAAAGCAAGAATATAATTTCCTTGCAATGAAACCAAAAGAGACAAACAAACATAATTCCACCACTAAAAACAAAAATAGCAGGAAGCGACAATCACTATTCCTTAATATCTCTCAACAACAACAGAATCAATTCACCAATAAGAAGACATAGACTAACAGATTGAATATGTAAAGAGGACCCAGCATTTTGCTGCCTGCAGGAAACACACCTCAGAGAAAAAGACAGATACACTACCTCAGAGTAAATGGCTGGAAAACAATTTTCCAAGCAAATGGTCCAAAGAAACAAGCTGGACTTGCCATTCTAATATCAAAAAAAATTGACTTTCCAACAAGAATCATTAAAGAAGATAAGGAAGGACACTTCACATTCATCAAAGGAAAAAATCCACCAAGATGAACTCTCAATCCTAAATATCTATGCTCCAAATGCAAGGGCACCTACGTTCATAAAAGAAACCTTACTAAAGCTCAAAGCACACATTGCACCTCACACAAAAATGGTAGGAGATTTCAATACCCAACTCTCATCACTGGACAGATCATGGAAACAGAAATTAAACAGACATAGAGAAACTAACAGAAGTTATGAACACAGAACATTCCATCCTAAAACAAAAGGATATACCTTCATCTCAGCACCTCATGGTACAGTCTCCAAAACTGACCACATAATCAGTCACAAATCAGGCCTCAACAGATACAGGAAGATAGAAATAATCCCATGCGTCCTATCAGATCACCACACACTAAGAATGGTCTTCAATAACAACAATAATGAGAGAGAGCCCACATATACATGGAAGTTGAACAATGCTCTACTCAATGACAACTTGGTCAAGGAAAAAATAAAGAGAGAAATTAAAGACTTCTTAGAATTCAATGAAAATGAAGGTACAACATACCCAAACTTATGGGACACAATGAAAGCCGTGCTAAGAGGAAAACTCATAGCGCTGAGTGCCTGCAGCAAGAAACAGGAGAGAGCATATGTCAGCAGCTTGACAGCACACCTAAAAGCTCTAGAACAAAAAGAAATAAATAAACCCAAGAGGAGTAGAAGGCAGGAAATAATCAAACTCAGAGCTGAAATCAACCAAGTAGAAACAAAAAGGACTATACAAAGAATCAACAGAACCAAAAGCTGGTTTTTTGAGAAAATCAACAAGATAGATAAACCCTTAGCCAGACTAAACAGAGGTCACAGAGAGTATATCCAAATTAGGAAAATCAGAAATGAAAAGGGAGACATAACAACAGAATCTGAAGAAACTAGAAAAAAATCATCAGATCCTAATACAAAAGCCTACTACAAAACTGGAAAATCTGGAGGAAATGGACAATTTTCTAGACATATATCAGGTACCAAAGTTAAATCAGGAACAAATAAATCATCTAAACAACCCCATAACTCCTAAAGAAATAGAAGCAGTTATTAAAAGTCTCCCAACCAAAAAGAGCCTAGGTCCAGACGGGTTCAGTGCAGAATTCTATCAGACCTTCATAGAAGACCTCATACCAATATTATCCAAACTATTCCACAAAATTGAAACAGATGGAGCACTACGGAATTCCTTCTATGAAGCCACAATTACTCTTCTACCTAAACCACACAAAGACACAACAAAGAAAGAGAACTTCAGACCAATTTCCTTATGAATACTGGCACAAAACTATTCAATAAAATTCTTACAAACCAAATCCAAGAACACATCAAAACAATCATCCATCATGATCAAATAGGCTTCATCCCAGGGATGCAGGGATGGTTTAATATATGAAAACCCATCAATGTAATCCACTATTTAAACAAACTCAAAGATAAGAATGACATGGTCATTTCATTAGATGCTGAGAAAGCATTTGACAAAATTAAACACCCCTTCATTATAAAAGTCCTGGACAGATCAGGAATTCAAGGCCCATATCTAAACATAGTAAAAGCAATATACAGCAAACCAGTAGCTAACATCAAAATAAATGGAGAGAAACTTGAAGCAATCCCACTGAAATCAGGGACTAGACAAGGCTGCCCACTCTCTCCCTACTTATTCAATATAGCACTAGAAATCCTAGCCAGAGCAGTCAGACACTGAAAGAAGGTCAAAAGGATACAAATTGGAAGGGAAGAAATCAAAATATCACTATTTGCAGATGACATGATAGTGTACTTAAGCGAGCTCAAAAGTTCCACCAGAGAACTACTTAATCTGATAAACAGCTTCAGAAAACTGTCGGGGTATAAAATTAACTCAAACAAATCAGTAGCCTTCCTATACTCAAAGGATAAACAGGCTGAGAAAGAAATTAAGAAAATGACACCCTTCACAATAGTCCCAAATAACTTAAAATATCATGGTGTGATATTAACCAAGCAAATGAAAGATCTGTATGACAAGAACTTCAAATCTCTGAGGAAAGAAATTGAGGAAGATCTCAGAAGATGGAAAGATCTTCCGTGCTCATGAGTTGACAGGATTAATATAGTCAAGATGGCCATTTTGCCAAAAAAAATCTACAAATTCAATGCAATCCCCATCAAAATTCCTACTCAATTCTTTTTTTTTTTTTTTGGTTCTTTTTTTCGGAGCTGGGAACCGAACCCAGGGCCTTGCGCTTCCTAGGCAAGCGCTCTACCACTGAGCCAAATCCCCAACCCCTACTCAATTCTTTATAGCAATAGAAAAAGCAATTTGCAAATTCATTTGAAATAACAAAAAACCCAGGATAGCAAAAACTATACTCAACAATAAAAAAACTTCTAGGGGAATCACCATCCCTGACTTCAAGCAGTATTACAGAGCAATAGTCATAAAAACTGTATAGTATTGGTACAGAGACAGGCAGGTAGAACAGTGGAACAGAATTGAAGACCCAGAAATGAACCCACACACCTATAGCCACTTGATCTTTGACAAAGGGACTAAAACCATCCAATGGAAGAATGATAGCATTTTCAACAAATGGTGCTTGTTCAACTGGAGGTCAGCATATAGAAGAATGCAAATCAGTCCATTCTTATCACCATGTACAAAGCTTAAATCCAAGTGGATCAAGGACCTCCACATCAAACCAGATACACTCAAACTAATAGAAGAAAAAGGGGGGAAGATTCTCAAACACATGGGCACTGGGGAAAATTTCCTGAAGAAAACACTAATGGCTTATGCTCTAAGATCAAGAATCGACAAATGGGACCTCATAAAACTGAAAAGCTTTTGTAAAGCAAAAGACACTGTCATTAGGACAAAACAGCAACCAACAGATTGGGAAAAGATCTTTATCAATCCTGCAACTGATAGAAGGCTAATATCCAAAATATACAAAGAAATCAAGAAGTTAGACTCCAGAGAGCCAAATCACCCTATTAAAAAATGGGATACAGAGCTAAACAAAACATTCTCAACTGAGGATTATCGAATGGCCAAAAAGCACCTAAAGAAATGTTCAACATCCTTAGTCATCAGGGAAATGCAAATCAAAACAACCCTGAGATTCCACCTCACACCAGTCAGAATGGCAAAGATAAAAATCTCAGGTGACAGCAGATGCTGCCATAGATGCAGAAAAAGAGGAACACTCCTCCAATGTTGGAGGGATTGCAGACTGGTACAACCATTCTGGAAATCAGTCTGGAGGTTCCTCAGAAAATTGGGCATTACATTACCTGAGGACCCAGCTATACCCCTCTTGGGCATATACTCAAAAGATGCTCCAACATATAACAAAGCCACATGCCCCACTATGTTCATAGCAGCCTTATTTATAATATCCAGAAGCTGGAAAGAACCCAGATGCCCTTCAACAGAGGAATGGATTCAAAAACTGTGGTACATCTACACAATGGAGTACTACTAGGCTATCAAAAACAATGACTTCATGAAATTCATAGGCAAATCGATGAACTAGAAAATATTATCTTGAGTGAGGTTACTCAATCACAGAAAAACACACTTGGTATGCATTCATTGATAAGTGGATATTAGCCAAAAAGCTCAAATTACCCAAGATGCCATCTACAGACCACAGGAAGCTCAAGAAGAAGGATGACCAAAATGCAGATGCTCCTACTTCTCCTTAAAAGGGGAAAAAATATTCATAGGAGGGGATATGGAAGCAAAGTTTAGAACACTGACTCAAGGAATGGCTATTCAGAGCCTGACACACATGTGGCATGTGTATATATATATATATATATATATATATATATATATATATATATATATATATATATATATATCCACCAAAACTAGATAAGATTGATGAAGCTAAAAATGCATGCGGAAAGGGACTGGATATAGATTTCTCCTGAGAGACACATCCAATACAGAGGCCAATGCTAGCAGCAAACCACCGAACTGAGAATAGGACCCCCTTAGGGGGAATTAGAGGAAGTAGTGACAGAGTTGAAGGAGCTTGCAACCTCATAAAAACAACAATGCAAACAACCAGAGCTTCCAGGGACTAAACCACCACGAAAAGACTATACATGGACTGACCCAGGGCTCCAACTGCATATGTAGCAGAGAACAGTCTTCTTGGGGCACCAGTGGAAAGGAAAGCCCTTGGTCTTGCCAAGATTAGACCCTCCCCAGTGCAGGGGAATGTGGGGGAGAGTAATAAGGGGTATGTATAGGGGGAATACCCATATTGGGGAGGGCAGGGGAGGGAATGGGGGCTTATGGACAGAAAACCAGGAAGGGGAATAATCTTTGAAATGTAAGTAAAGAAATATATAATAAAAAATTAAAAATAAAATAAAATAATGTAAAAACAATCAAGCATGCCTTGAAAAAAAAAGAAAGGAAGGAAGGCAGAGACACCAAGAGTATTAGGGAAGGAAGCTTAACCATAGGGTAAGTCCAGAAAATATGGTACAACACCATTCATGCCCACTTGGCACGTGTGTGTGTGTGTGTGTGTGTGTGTGTGTGTGTGTGTGTGTGTGTGTGTGTATGATAAATTTATATCTTCTGGCATACACACATACACATACACCCATATACATTGCATATACAAGAGGTGCGTGTGTGTGTGTGTGTGTGTGTGTGTGTGTGTGTGTGTGTGTGTATTATAAATTTATATGGATAGGCACAGGGGACCTAAAAAGGGAAAGAGAAGTCAATGTGGAATCAGCTCATGGACCTCACTTGCAGGGTAAAATTTCCCCTTGGAAACAAAGCAATAGAAAGTAAGTAGAGGCTTAAGCAAGAGAGAGAATGTCTGGTGTTCTTCAATTCCCACTGTTTCAGGTATATCTGGTGAACACAAAACATTCCTTGTGTATAAAATTTATTACCTAAGCCAAGAACAACTGACATATGGGAAAATAATCATACCTGAAAGCAGAATTTCTGGACCCATGTCTTCCATCAGCTAGACTATCTTTAGATCAGCAATGGTGTCCTGATAACCCTAACCCTTTTTCTCATCTCTAAAATAGGTAATGGGGGGTGGAAAGAGGAAGGGCTGAGATGCCCACACACTGACTATTTTGCCACCTCTATTTAGATTCTAGCCAGGATTAGAGTAATCTCAGCAAAAGGGACTTCACTGCTGTCATACAAGTATCCAGATACTGATTAGGACACCATTCCTAGCTGGTGGATAATCTATGTCTAAAGGAATGGCTAACTAACAGGTTACTGTAGTTCAGGGTTAAAACAGCAGGATGGTGAGAGGCTTCCAGTTAAAATGGCTTGATGAATTCTCACTTTAATAACTTTCTCTGCTATCAATAGTTAAAATATTAAAGGGAGGAGATGGGCTCTCTTGATGAGTAAAACGCTTCGCTTGAAAGCAAGATCTGAGTTTGATCTCACAGAGCTCAAATTTTTAAAAGCCAGGAATGTTGTTGCCTACTATGATTCTAGACTTGAGGGCAGAGAAAGGTGGACCACTGCAGCCCTCTATCTAGCCTGGATTACTTGACATAGACCTAAGCTAGTTAAAGATACTTTCTAAGAAAGCAAGATGGTTGGTGCCTAAGGAATAACACCTATTGACCTCTAGTCTCATATGCACACCTACTCACATGCATGTGTTTCTCTCTCTCTCTCTCTCTCTCTCTCTCTCTCTCTCTCTCTCTCTCTCTCGCTCTCGCTCTCGCTCTCGCTCTCGCTCTTGCTCTCGCCCTCTCCCTCAGGGAAACAACAGCAACATCAAATTTCTGAAACCAGGAAAAGAATAGGAAATTGAGAGGTTAAGTAAATACATGTCTCTAGACTCTCAGGTTGGAAGTTCTATTGTCCTAGAACCCAGCTTGTGCTGATTAACAAAGCCCCAAGGAGCTCTGTGTGGGATAGAACACTAACTACCATGGTGTGAAATCAAATCTTGGACTGAGGTCCATCTGAGCAAAATGAGTCCATGGAAAAATAAATCGCCTGCTGCCTGGAGCAAAAAGTGTAGGAGGAAAACTGAGAGAAATTGAAAATATAAACTAGTACCTATTAACTAAGGCCATAAAAGCACAGTTCAGCAACTGTGGTTGAGAACAGGAGCCCCAAATATTCCTAGCTAGAAGTCACCCTAAAATTCTCATGAAATTAGAAGTTTCTTAGAAAAATATTAATTCCTAAAGTTGACTCAAGAAGAAATAGAAAGCCTGATTTACCTTGTAACTGTTAAAGGGGTATGATCATTTATTAACATGTCCCCCTCCAGAAAACAAAACCATCTGTAATCAGACTTAAAGATAAATTTCTTAACAAATCTTCAAGGAATGGATAATTTGTGCTTCATTCAAAGAACTTGAAAGGGATAAATGAAGAGAACGTATGCTGTTCATTTTGTTGACAGTAAATTAAGCATTGTAAAAGTAATGAAGTGATAAACCATCCTGTTGAATACAGAGTTGAAAATTCTAGCTCTGATATTTTTATCAGCAATGGGCTGGAAATGTAGCTGAATTGCTAGAGAGTTCTCTTAGTATGCATGAAATCCAGGTTCAGTCCTCAGCACAACATAAACTGGGATTGACAGTATGTGCCTCTTATCACAGCACTTCAGAAGTGAAAACAGAATCAGAAGTCTAAGACCATAGTGAGTTCAAAGCCAGCCTGGACTATACAAGACTGGTTTAAAAATATGCACACCAAACCAAAACAGATTGGGAAAAGATCTTTACCAATCCTACAACAGATAGAGGCCTTATATCCAAAATATACAAAGAACTCAAGAAGTTAGACCGCAGGGAGACAAATAACCCTATTAAAAAATGGGGTTCAGAGCTAAACAAAGAATTCACAGCTGAGGAATGCCGAATGGCTGAGAAACACCAAAGAAATGTTCAACATCTTTAGTCATAAGGGAAATGCAAATCAAAACACCCCTGAGATTTCACCTCACACCAGTGAGAATGGCTAAGATCAAAAACTCAGGTGACAGCAGATGCTGGCAAGGATGCAGAGAAAGAGGAACACTCCTCCATTGTTGGTGGGATTGCAGACTGGTACAACCATTCTGGAAATCAGTCTGGAGGTTCCTCAGAAAATTGGACATTGAACTGCCTGAGGATCCAGCTATACCTCTCTTGGGCATATACCCAAAAGATGCCCCAACATATAAAAAAGACACGTGCTCCACTATGTTCATCGCAGCCTTGTTTATAATAGCCAGAAGCTGGAAAGAACCCAGATGCCCTTCAACAGAGGAATGGATACAGAAAATGTGGTACATCTACACAATGGAATATTACTCAGCTATCAAAAACAATGACTTTATGAAATTCGTAGGCAAAGGGTTGGAACTGGAAAATATCATCCTGAGTGAGGTAACCCAATCACAGAAAAACACACATGGTATGCACTCATTGATAAGTGTCTATTAGCCCAAATGCTTGAATTACCCTAGATGCCTAGAACAAATGAAACTCAAGACAGATGATCAAAATGTGAATGCTTCACTCCTTCTTTAAAAGGGGAACAAGAATACCCTTGTCAGGGAATAGAGAGGCAAAGATTAAAACAGCCACAGAAGGAACACCCATTCAGAGCCTGCCCCACATACATATACAGCCATCCAATTAGACAAGATGGATGAAGCAAAGAAGTGCAGGCTGAGAGGAGCCGGATGTAGATCGCTCCTGAGAGACACAGCCAGAATACAGCAAATACAGAGGCGAATGCCAGCAGCAAACCACTGAACTGAGAATAGGACCCCCGTTGAAGGAATCAGAGAAAGAACTGGAAGAGCTTGAAGGGGCTCGAAACCCCATATGTACAACAATGCCAAGCAACCAGAGCTTCCAGGGACTAAGCCACTACCTAAAGACTATACATGGACTGACCCTGGACTCTGACCTCATAGGTAGCAATGAATATCCTAGTAAGAGCACCAGTGGAAAGGGAAGCCCTGGGTCCTGCTAAGACTGAACCCCCAGTGAACTAGATTGTTGGGGGGAGGGCGGCAATGGGGGGAGGATGGGGAGGGGAACACCCATAGAGAAGGGGAGGGGGGGATTAGGGGGATGTTTGCCCGGAAACCGGGAAAGGGAATAAGACTCGAAATGTATATAAGAAATACTCAAGTTAAAAAAAATGCACACCAAACACATTTTGAAAGTCATTTTTACATGGGATAATTTTAATGAAGCTTGTTATCTATATATCTTTAAAAGGGAGGAGGAGGGGGTTGGGGATTTAGCTCAGTGGTAGAGCGCTTGCCTAGGAAGCGCAAGGCCCTGGGTTCGGTCCCCAGCTCCGGAAAAAAGAACCAAAAAAAAAAAAAAAAGGGAGGAGGAGAACGTTGTAGACTAGAGTTAAAATACCCACCTGGAAGTTTGCCCTTCATAACATGCCATGTGATGACCCCGAGCAAAGACAATGGGACTGTGACAGTGTTGGACTTGGCTGAAAAAACAGTTCTTTCCTGCTAGTGGTATAATATGGCTTGACCCTGATGCTCTCGTGCCCTTTTTCCTGGTATAGCAGGTGGATGGATAGTGGGATGGGAAGAGTGACTAAATGTGTCAAGGAAATAAAGGGATATGCTCAAAGATAACTAAAGAATTACCACATAGCTTTCTCAGCATTGCAGACAGCATTTTTACCACATGTCATTGTAAGTAATAACATCATGACTAAAAGAATACAAGAATTAAAAAGAAGTTTTCAACTATCTTTGCTTTTAGTATACATTTACATACTTAGAAATTAATATCTATTCACACGCAAAAATGAAGGTATCTTTTGTTTTGTCTGCTTTTCATCACTCTGCTTTATATGTCTTGAAACCGGGGTGCCTTTGTCATAATGTAACTCCATACATCCATTGGGAATCTGTAGAGTATGTTTTTGTTAGAAGAAATAATAATTTTTCACATGGCTCTAGACAAGACTAGTATACAACTAAGACAGACTCACCAGTGACATCTTGATTTATGCACAAATGGTAATCTTTAAAAGCTAAGAAAGTTGTCTCTGTAAACCTACTTGAGTAAATAATAAAAGGAAATCAAAAACATAGAATTTGTTTTGTTTTGCTTCTTTGTTTTGAGATATGATCTCTCTATGTATCCCTGGCTGTCCTAACACCCAACTATGTACAGCAAACTAGCCTTGAACTCACCGAGACCTCCCTACCCCTGACTCCTAAGTGCTGGGATTAAGGCAAGTGCCACCACATCAGGCTTCAAAAGCATAAACTTCTTAAGAACAAAACTTCTGCGTTTAGAGGGATGAGTCTGTGATTAGGATACTGGTTTCTCTTGCAGAGGATCCAGGGTTCAGTTCCCAGCACCCACATAGTGGGTCACAAAAACCTGGACCTCTAATCACAGGTAATCTAATAATCTCTTCAGATTCCTACAAGCATCAAACATGAACATGGTTCATATACACATGCAGGCAAAACATTCAATAAATAAAAATAAATATTTTTAAATAAAAAAATTTATTTTTTTATTTTTTAAATATTTTTTAATTAATTTATTTAGTTTACGTCTCAGTCACAGCTCTCCAATTACTCCTGATGCCCCCTTCACACAACTCTACCCTTCTCCTCTGAGAAGGGAGAGCCCCACCTCCCCCACCAGGTATCAACCCACCCGGTCACATCAAGTTACTTCAGGACTAGGCACATCTTCTCCCACCAAGGCCAGACATGATGACGCAGTTAAAGGGAAAAATTATTTTTAATCTACAAAGACACAATGTTAATGAAAATCATGAAATAACAAAACAGATAGGTAAATGCACTATAATCATTGTTGGAAATGCATGATGACACAATACATACATTGAATGCAACTTAATATATAAATTCAGTACAATTACAATTCAATTTGGGTTGGCATTTTTTTTTTTTTTTGCTTCTTTTTTTCGGAGCTGGGGACCGAACCCAGGACCTTGCGCTTCCTAGGCAAGCGCTCTACCACTGAGCTAAATCCCCAGCCCCAGGGTTGGCATTTTTTTAATGAGGCTATACACAATGACCCCAAAATCCATGCAAAAGAATAAAAAGACCAAAATTGTTCAAAGACAAAACTAAAAGGAACATGAAGAAATTGTACCACCTATATCAAATTTTATAATATTTGTATTATTGTTATAGTATAACAGTGATACTGTGGTACTAGCCCCCTGACAACACAAAAGGACACGGAACCCACAGAGACAGATTCTGTGTGACAGGGATGTAGGAGGGAGATGGGCCTTGAGTGAAATATGCAAGCTACGGCATTACCCCACTGGAGAAGGCAAGAAGACGGGTCTCCTCCATTCCCCACATGAACTCCACATATCTGTGAAACCTAGATTGGAGGAAGGTCCCTGGGAATTCAAAAACAAAAAGAAGGCAATTTAAAATCAATAATCACAAAACCATTACAGAACATATCACAGTGATTCATCAAAAAATTAAAAATTGAGTTACCATATGATCCAGGAGCCCTTTAGTGGTGTAGACCCAAAGAAACAAATTGGTGTATCCAAGAAATACTCGCCACCCCCATGTTTATAGAAGCACTAACTACAACAGGCAAGACTTGGAATCAACTCAAACATCTATCAGAGATAAATGGATATAGAAGATATCGCAGCCACCCACAAACACACTCAGAATCTTCCCACCCAAAATCTGCTTCTTTATAATAAAGAGAGCAATATAGAATGAGCTGATGATTATATCGTGATAACATAGCGTGGTAGGAGAGGCAAAGGTCTTATCCCTGGAAGTACATGCAGTCTCCCTGGAGAAGAGCAATCATCCCTAGAGCCAGTTATCCAAAGAGATGGCTAACACCCGAAAGGCAGGCCTCAGGCAGGGAAGCGAATACAATTCTTTACGGAGCCTCATTTTATAGGCACTACTTTTCAATGGCTCAGGATGCTTGAGTAAGCTCTAAGGTGACTGATGATAAGCAAATGCCCACCCTTAGAGACTGACTAGGAGAGGGCTCAGACAAACACCATTCTGTGTGACAGAGATGTAGGAGGGAGATGAGCCTTGAGTGAAGTATGCAGGCTATAGCATTATGCACTGGAGAAGACAAGAAGACGGGTCTCCTCCATTCCACACATGAACTCCACATATCTGTGAAACCAAGATTGAAGAAAGTTCAACACTGAAAGATAACTAGTGCTGGCCAGTTGATCCTGCCAAATCAAATAGGTGAACACTAGATTCAGAACCAAACCCTTTTTTAATGGAGATGGATAGAGGAAGACACCCGACATCTACCTCTGGCCTCCACACGAACATATGTATCTACATACCTGTACACACATGCCTCCATACATAAGCACACACAAGTACATATAACACATACAAATTAAAAAACCTTGAAAAAAACTTAATCCAACAACCATGTTTAGAGGGGAGACTTTGGAAAATGATCAAGATTAAATAGAGTCATTAACTTGAATAAGAGAGAGGAGTGAACATACAGGGGTGTGTGTGTGTGTGTGTGTGTGTGCATGTGTGCAAGTGCATGTAAGCTTTCCATCTCTTGCTGTGTGCTGTCCTCATCCATCTTAACATTTTATTAGCCATGGGTCTATCACCAGATGTTGCCCTCAACCTTGGACTAGCATCATGAGCCTAAACCAGTCTCTTTTCGCTCTAAGTTACTCAGCCTCTGGTGTTGTGTTATTAGCAACAGAAAGAACATTGTAAAAACCCTTCAGTTCTTCAGTCAAGTAGCGGTGGAGTGCACTGAACTGTGGACCTCTGTGAGAACATGTCTCATTAATGTGCAAATCTCTGCTTGAGAATTAATAGAACCATATTCTGTTCTTTAACTCATACGGTACAACCAGGATCATAAATATTTACACATGGCATTACATATCTTCCTAGAATTCATACCCACAAATTCTCACCAACACTCTTTCCTCTGACAGAGACTTCCCTCCCATTACTAACTTTATAGGTTTGTTAGATTTTTTTTTTAGTGTGGCAAACCACCCCAAAAATGAATGATGTGAGATATTAATCATTTGTTACAATCCCCTGAACATAGCTGTTGGAAATTCTTTTGTGGGAACCCCCAGGTCTCACACATCTATGCCATATAGCCTTTAGATGGGATGGGAGCTTAGGTCTAAGATAGCCTCATCATAATAGCTGACAGTTGGTGATCTGGTGACAGTTCAGCTATGCTAGGATATACCTAGCTCTGGTACAATGACATTTGTGGTTGGTCAGAGTCCTAAAAACTGCAGAAGAAGTCTAGAGAGATGGCTCAGCTATTACAATCACTTGATAGTCTTCAGGGAGCCAAAGTTTGGTTCCTAGCACCCTTGTCAGACAGCTCACAACTGTCTGTAACTCCAAATCCAGGGTATCTGATTTCCTCTGCTGAATTCTGCTGCTACCTGCACTTACACATACACACATACACACACACAGAGAGAGAGAGAGAGAGAGAGAGAGAGGCTTATATACATAATGTTTTAAATATACATTTTTTATTAGGTCTCTGAGTCTCATCTGGTAAACACCACTGACCAAAGAAAAGTGCACAGCCAGCCAAGTACATGAGTAGGGTGGTGCTCGTACCCAGGTATAAATATGGGGAAAAATCATTTCAGCCGTTATTTCAAGCAATTTTCTATGGCCGCCTTGAGTAGCCTTGATAGCCTTTATGACACAGGAATAATTTCCTAAAGGCACACTATGGCCACACACATCAGCACAGGCACAGAAGAGACGGTATAAAGTCTCACTGTTTCCTGAAAGAAAATGGAAAGACAGTGGATCTGAGAGAGAAGGGGGGTGGGGGTGGACCAGAAAGAGGGGAGGGAGGAGAGACTACAGTGGGGATTTATTATATGAGTGAAGAATAAATAAATAAATAAATAAATAAATAAATAAATAAAATGAAAACACATACAGATTTGTACCGCAGTCATATGTGCACTCAAACATTAGCAGAAAACAACAGGAAAAGAATCACATGGAGAGATACATAGTATCAGTCATGTACACAGGCACCAAGTCCGTCTAGGAGGATTTGCTGTGCACACCATTTCATTGTAGCTCTCCAGAGTTCCTTGATAAAATGCACAGTAGCATATTTTAGAGTAGGAATCCACTGCTCCCAGCCATCCTTTGGTACAAAGGGTTAAGTGATTAGAGATGACCCAGGCTGCCAGCTGCAGGCTGGTCTCTGTGGTCTGATTTCTCAAGATGATACAGCTCACTTCCCAGCAGTGATTGCAAGATTTAAATCTAAGTCAGGAGAGAGAAAAATGCAATCCTTAGTTCGGTGTTAGTTAGAGCACAGCTAGAGACAGCATAAGCAATGAAGAAAAGAGCCCATAGAATTGTTTAAGCATTTGACTAGATGGGAAACATGGAGAAAGCATGTCTAGGCAGTTTCAGATAACGGCCCTTCACGGGTCTCCTGGCAAGTTCCTCAGGAATCTAAAATGGATGTAAATTCTTTAAAAAGATGAGCTTTTTAAAAATGAAGCTCTCTTTACTTTCTACAGAGGCTCTCACATCGCTATGCATGTATTATCCACAATTTATAATTAATAACTATTTATATTCATAAATGTTTTAAGTAACAATATTATTGAAAAACAAGGGCTAAAAATAAGCTATGTGTTTCCTTTTTTCCTGAGTTCCTGATGGCTTTAGAAAAAGAAGAAGACAATAACTTTTTTCTGCTCCTACAGGGGCAAAATTTATATAGCTGAACAGACAACTGACTTTCAAATAGGGGCTATTCTTCTAAGATTACCCTATCTTCCTGTAAAGTCTCAGCCCAGACAGGTCTGCAGGACTCTATCTAGCACCATTGACTAAGCCACTGTCAGAGTTGATGCCTTTCCTTGTTTTAATACCTAATGCTTCCTTGATTCTATGCATGGATACGACCCACCTGTTCTGCGCCTGAGTTCATTAGCTGCTGATTCGCAAGTATTCTTGGTAATACAGCGGGAAATTATGAAAGCTCAAAGCAGGTGAGACATGACTATTTTGGTTTCCATAACTTGGCCGTGACTGGCAAGGACTTGAAGTACACAGCACACTACCAACAGTTGTTGTAAGAGCCTTGGAAAACCAGGCTCGGGACCGCAAACTCCTGTATATGAAGGTGCGTCCAAAATCCAGGTGCTTTGGGGGGTGGAGACAGGGGATCCCTTAGACCAACCAAATCAAGCGAGAGAGACACTGCCTCAATATATAAGGAAAGAAGAAAAGGCAGCTGGAGAAGATATCCACATCAACCTCTGTTTTCTGAACATTTGTGCACATAGCTGACTATGCAAATGGGAACACATGCAAGAACATGAATATGCACATACACACACATGCACACATGCATGCACACATGCATACACATGGGCACGCACACGTGCAAGTAAGCATGCACAGGGAACCCAATGCATGAAATAACAGAAGTGAGAGTCAACTTCCATCTTCCTTAGACATTTAATTTGGCACCAGGGGATCTTGATTCTAAAAGTAGTTTCCTGAGGAGGGTCCTCATCTGCCCATTCCAGTGCTAGACTCTGAGGCCATGACTACTCTTTGCTTCTCAGCTGGAGAAAGCAACTCCATTGGAAGACAGTGAAGTGTTTAAGAATGCAGCAACTTTCCAAATTAAACTTTGTCCTGGTTTAAACGTCTAAGTCCCTCAGGATAGCCAGGTCTAAGTTCTGCTTTATTTATGACTGATTTTTACAGTGACAGGCACTGGAGCTGCAAATCTCATGACTGATACGTCCCAGCACTGCCAGCTTCCTCTTCAACGGGGACAAATGCCCATGGTGTGACTTCATAGCATTCACACATTCAGATAGTTGTATTCAATATTTTATTATTCTTATTTTTCCCTTTGAAGAAAAGTATTCAATGTCAGGGATTTCCTGACTCCATGGGTTCAAGGTGTCACCTCTCCTTCTCTTGGCTGAGGATGACAGGGAAGTTGTCAGGGAGCTGCCCAGAGAGTTCGGAGAGTCCATTGCCATCACTCTACTACCCTTACAGGGTTGTTGCTCCCAATGGGCACATGCCTATCCTTAGTACATCATAGCATTGCCTCATTGTCCTCATGTCTCCTTTAGTTTATTCTGCCTCCCCTTCCCCAGGGCAAATCCCTGAGGGAAGAGGTCAGGTCTTGAGTTGTCTTCCAAGTCTTTATAGGGGAAAGCAAATGACTTTGTCTGAGGTATAAATGTAGATACTTGTATCACCTACTGGTACTCTCTACATCCGCTTGTAAGGTGGTCAGGATTAGAGGGGAAGAACACTAGGAAACAGACAAGAAAACATGCAAGTAGCCACAGGCAGGCTGAACTGATAAGGGCTTAGGAAGGGTAGGATTCCCACTCCGACCACTAATGCCTAAAGAAGCACTAATAGCAATAGTGGTGTTGATTGACTGCGTGGCTGGCTCCCATGCTCGGGTAGTAGACCAAGCATTCAGCAGGAGTGATCTTATTTAACCCAGACAATAAAGTCACAATTAGGCTGTGTTCATACAAGCTCCATGGGTATGGACTCTGAAGCTCGAGGCAGATAAGAAACTGCCTGTTGGCATGTATCACGCAGGTGAAAGAGTCAGACTCAAGTCCAGGTCAACTATCCTATAGACTTTCTCCTCACTGCCTATAAAATTGTAGGCCCAATGTGTGGGGGAAACACACGTTTACATACAATCACACTGGATAACTCAAGTCATTTTGGACCATAAGAAGACATCAAGTAAGAACAAAGAAAGAAAGAGAGAGAGAGAGAAAGAAGGAAAGAAAGAGAGAGAGAGAGATTCTTAACAAATATATCCACATTCTTCAGCCTCAAGTCAAATGAATGAGAGTGTCCTCTGGAGGGAGGTGTAGGTGCCAGACCCCTGAAGGGACTGATATTATGGAACACAGGCTGACAGAAGAAAGCAAAAAGAAGTGGAGGCTCCCAGGGAAGAAAAAAAAAATATCATGAAGGTAGCCCCCAGCATTGTACCTTCTGTCTTCACAAACGCCCTCTGCCACTCACTACTACTTGGCCACTCATGTGCTTCATGACTCTACTACTCGCAATCAGGAAGCTCAGTCTGCTCCCAGCCCTTACCATCCCACACAGCCTCTCACCGACATTAGATCGTGCCTTGTCTTTGCTCCAACACATTCAGGGATTTCCATCGCCTTCTGATTAAAGTCTAAAATCCTCAGCTCAATTCAAGGACTCTCACACTCAGCCACCACCAGACAACCAGATCTGTCCTCAGATACTGGCTCAGACACCCCAGGCTTGTGATGAACTCCCAAAATATGACTCACCACATCCCAAATGAGCTTGGTCCTCCTGCTTCCCCTGTCTCACTCTTCCCGTCTGCCGGGAACACAAGTCTCTTCTTAGGTTGCCAACAGCATTTGCTGAACACTTTTTAGGTATCAGGCACAATCCTGGCTTGTAAGATCAGCCTTCTCCTTCAACACTTGGTCCAAATGCCACCTTCTGCAGGAGACGAGAGTCGGTCTCTGAGGGGAAGCAATTCGTCTGAGAGCAAAGTGTATTCAGGGTTTTGTATTAGGACTTGGACTAAAGGCTTACACCCACCTCCCCTGGCACTCTCTACTCCTTTGTGCAGACACTTATGGTCATGGTGAGGTCCAATCCAGGCAGCTCCACTGTTTTCCTCTCTCACTTCCCATAGGCACATAAGTTAGGACAATGTGTGCCACCTCCCCAGTCATCAAAATACCAAAGAATGAATTCTCTAAAGCATCTCATTGTTACAAAGACATAATAAAAATTGCCCAGTCTCTTGGATAATTTTGATTTATCTAACATTTTATTGCTGCATACCTATGCAATTAAATAAGGTATGTAAATCCATAACACTTTGGGTTGTCAGAGAAGAGGTATAGAAACCATGATCTTGGGTTGGGGATTTAGCTCAGTGGTAGAGCGCTTGCCTAGCAAGAGCAAGGCCCTAGCAAGGCCCTGGGTTCGGTCCCCAGCTCCGAAAAAAAAAAAAAGGAAAAAAAAAAAAGAAACCATGATCTTTATTAAAAAATGTTGTAAATATACTGTTTATTACTTCATGTACTCAGATTCTAACCTGCACTATTAAAAAAATTAAAGCAGATGGCTTCATGAGCAAAGGCATTCAACACCAAGCCTGATAACCTAAATTCAATCTCTATGACCCATGCAATAGAAAGAGAGGACATCAAGGTGTCCTCTGAGTTCCACAGATTCACAGCAGTAAATGCATATACACCCATATTAAGTAAATAAATAAATGTAAAAAATTAAAAGATTCAAAATTAAAATAGTCTCAGAGTCAAGCCCTGATCTCTCGGTGAGCTATTTAAAAACCCTGTGCTAAATGCCTCTTGAATGGAGTCTGCACGGCTGACTGCAGATTTAATGGACACCTTTTTTCCTCCATGTATTTCTATTCTGGTCTGAAAAACAGGACTTACTTGGATTATAGAGTTCACACTAAAGTAAACAATTCATAAGCAAAGGACAGGTAATATCAAATAAGTATATGAGAGCTGAGAAGCCAAATTAAGAGACAGACCCAACAAACTGGAAATCATTAGGAAAAGGGCATTAGCTTCATCTTACCTTCTCAATAAGGCATAATTTTCAAGTCTCAGAAAAGCTCTGTCAAACCACCTTTAGGCAGCAAGTCTAGAGGGTTTTGGGAGTGGAAGAGACCTAACAGGCATGCAATGTGCAAATCCTTTAGGCCCTCTGTTTCACTCATTTACTCAATGCAGCAATGGATTGTTTTTGATGTGCCAATCACCTCCCCTTACTAATAGCAATTATAGTGGGGAACAAGTGGGGCGTGGTCTTTACGACCAAATGTCATTTGGCATGTGCCATGTAGTAGGGTAACTTTTTCATTGAGCCTTGTATGTGCAAGTTGGTAGTCTGCTGAGTTGACTGTCTAGGCACAGGATGGGGTGGGGGTTACAGAGGCAGAGAGATGGTAGGAACAATCCTTCCTGAAAACAAACACCAATTTTCATATCAGATAGGAAGAGGAGTGCGTGACAGACAGAGGGAGGAGGGAAAGGCCACGTAGAGTTCAGCCTCAGAAGCAGCCCTGCCTCCACACCCTCGGGCTCAGTCTTGGCACCGTCGCCACCAACAGCAGAGCCAAAAGTGGGGGGAAAAAACAATGAAATGAGCCTGCCATCAATGAGGAAGCATCACGCAATGCCAGCTTTTGATTTGGAAAGTGTTCATGAGGCTTTCTTGGCTGGGATATTTAAGACAAAAATAGAAATATTCTCATCAATGATTTATAAGATTTCTTTAGAGAGATGGGGCAGAACCCAGTATAACAAAGAGCAAAACAGCACACCCCTGCTTATCACTGTGCTGGAGAGCATGGGTCAGGGGAGACAGAGTCATGTGAGGATGCTCTTTGTTCCTAGCCTAGAAATTAGAGTTGGGATAAGCTACCAATTTAGCCAGTCTGAACTTTTAAAAACCTGGTCCATTTTTGGACTCTTCCGGCTGTAATTTTCTTCTTCCCAGGGGTCAAAACCTCCAGACAAGTCATCAGAAAGCTATACATGTATTTCAGAGATTAATGGTAGTAATAAGATAGGAGTATCATCCATCCCAAACAGAGACCACCATCCTCTTCTACACTCAGCCTTTGTAGGAGGTGGATGAGAACCGAGGAAAGCAATCAGACCAGGTTTAGAAAACAGAGTGGATGATTGCCTCCCCAAAGTAGGGTGAGGTCATTTCACAGTTTCGCGACAGGCTTATTATAAACCCACTCTTGGATTTGGTTTGCTTTCAATTATGCATGAATTGCCTCTATCTCCTGGACTCCATGGGAAGCATATGGGATGGGAGTGGAAAATGCACCTCAGCCCCCGTCCCTGCTAGCTAGCTCCATGCTTACTCCATTCTGCATGCAGCTCCGCTGCCAACCTTCTTAAACCCAAGCCATCAATTGGGTCATTACCATATTGGGGACAGCCTTCAACACTCCAATACTATGTTACATAATCAAGATTCCACTGGCACTGACGTCCAGGCATTCTTCAGTCACTTAATTAGTCAGTGAGCATTGCCTGAGCACACCAGTGTCGGGCACTAGGTGTTCAGACTTGAGCAAGAAACGAATCAGAAACTTACCCTTCAAGGAGCTTGGGGTCTACTGGGGTAGAGAAAGGAATTAGCAGCAAGCAATTAGCAAGTACAATTATGTAAATGGGTGGTAAGGGCAGATTTCCTCAGGGCACACAAAGGCTACACATCTCTTGCCTATGAGGTCAGACAAGAGACACCTCCCTACAGGCTTGATGTCAGCAGCGGTGACCACTGAATGCCAGTTAACTAGCAAAGAAGTAGGAGTGCGTTCCTGGAAGATATGTAGGGTATTTATAAGCCAATAAGAGCAGAGAGAATGAGCATATAACACATAAAGCACATGCTTTATCCAGAACAAAAAGAAGAAAATGGGAGATAAAGAAGGGTCCAAAAATGAAGGCAAATGGGACCCATCTGGTCAAAAGAAATACAAGTGGGTGAAAGTGAGCTCTGCCTTGGAGACAACAAGGAGCCTCTGAAAGCTGTTGAAGATAGAACTGGAAGGCCAGACTGTTTTAGAAATTCCATTCTGTGCCCAGAATCAAGTGTATGTGGGTCAGATACAGAAGGAACAAGAGTAAAGAGACCATTCAGCAGACTGGCAAGCCAGTGGAGCAGAATGAGTTAGTGGGAGAAAGATAAAGTTGGGATGGAGTTCGCAGGTCTCAGTGATATTGGCCTCTAAAATAAGAAAAAAGATGTGGCCAGGAAAGTCCTTGTTCTGGCTTAGATGATCAGACCACTCCTCAAAACAAGCAGTTTGGTTATTGGGGAGATGACTCAGTGGATAAAGTACTTGCCATGCAAATGTGAGGAGCTGAGTTCTGATGCCCAGAAACTACACAAATGCCTTGTGGATGTGGCAGCCACCTATAATCCCAGCACTCAGGAGGCACAGACTCTGGCTATCAGAAATTGCTGAGTTCCAAATTCATCAAGAGGCCCTGCCACTTTAGACTTCCACACATACACATATATGTATACAAATACACTCACACATACATTCATGTATGTCTATACATATATGAACATTCATACATATGTGCATCTCTCTCTCACTCACACACACACACATACACGGGGGGGAGGAAAGGAAGGAGAGGGAGAAAGAGAGGGAGAGAGAGAAGGAGAGAGAGAGAGAGAGATGATGATGATGATGATGATGATGATGATGATGATGATGATGATGAATAGTGGAAGAAAGACTTTCTTTCATGGTATGAACCTGAGTTTCTTATCATGGAGAATTCTAGAACTTGTGAGAAAGAAGAGAGTAGACATGCTGATTCAAACTATCAAAGTATAGAGGATTAATCCCTGTATTAGCAGGTGAAGCCTGAAAAGAAGAAAAGCTCAAGGACAGAACCAGGGTGGCCCCAATATTTAAGAACTGTGGGAAGAAAGGGTTTTCCAACGAAGACACTGTGGGAAGTGGCAGATGGACAAAGTGAACCATTTTCTTGGAAGAGGAGACTCCTTCAAAGAGGCAGTGGCTGACAATATTCAGAGGAGGACTAGAGATGGCTACTAGAACTACAAGAAGAAGCCACTGGTGAGTTTAATGTCTTTGATGACATGGACAAAGTGTGAGGGAAACAGCTCTAATAGTATTACAAACCAAAGGGACCAAAATACAGAGAGCAAGGAAAGACAGCAGCTGCCTCTTTCCAACCCTATGGCAAAGCAAAGGCGTGAGACAAGGAATTGTTGCTAGGGACAGAAATTCAGATTTCCTGAAGCAGGTGGCTGCCATATGAAGGGATGAGATCCCTTCTGCCAAAGGTAACTACACATACTGGAGAACCTTCTGGAATGTGGACAGCAGACTTCTCCAGTGAGTGCGGGAGTAAAGAAGAGAATGCTGAGGTCATTCCAAACTCTGTACCTCCATGGAAAAATGACATCAGTCAGTTACTTCTACTCTGTCATCTAGAATTGAGTGCCAAGCTCCAGCATCAGCGGAGAAGAATTAGAGAGAGGGTTTTGTTGTGCCTTTGAGATGCAAGACAAATAGCACGTATTCCTTCCCTAAAAAGGTATTTGAAGCAGAGTCTAAATGCTAGAGTTGGAGGAAGGAATGCTGAAAGGAAGAATGCCACTGGGCCACCTCCTTCTTCCCACTTGAGTTGGCCAAGCCAACTCATGGAAGGAAGGACCCAGGGAAAAAAGAAGCAGGCTGAAACGGGTTTTGTAACAATGGAGCCAGGCCTCTCTCTTCTTCCTCCATGCTCCATCCAGAGAACAAAGCATTGCTTTCTTGGACTCCAGATTTACAGGAAAGACTGGTACTTGCTGAGCCTGCCCCCCACCTCCATGGCCCTGTGCAACTTCTAACAGTCTTCCTGAAAGCAGCATCCTCACCGGTTGTCAGGATCTTCTCTGGCTGAGGATACAGAGAAGGACAGAGAGGAAAAGAAACAGACAGACTGGTAAGCAAAAGAGTATACTAGAGGAGGAGGAGGATTGAAGATTCATTGAATGATTGATTGATTGATTGATTGATTGATTGATCGATACATCTGACCCTGAGCAAATCACTTCCTCTCCAGCTGCTAATTAAGAATAAAATGAGAAAAGAAGATTAGAAAATGCCTAGGGTACCTTTCAGCTTGGAAATCCTGATTCTCAAATGGTATTTCTGTATCTATAGAGCACCCCCAGAGGCTTTAAAGTATTAGCAAACACAAAGAAAATACAATATGTAGAAGATGTATGTAGACACATACACACCTGCATCCCTGCTGATCACGGACAAGCAACCTGCAAACACAGAGGAGGTAAGTGAAGCTGTGCAGCACACATCTCTTAAGTGACATAGCATACACACATATTGACTGTCAGCCACACCCATACTCAGTCCCCTCTTGGGGTACTTGGGGATGATCTTTGCAAGTAGCCTAAACACTTAACAAATAAAGGGCTTTAACGTGTCAAGCTCTCGTCCTTAAGGATGATCAAGATGATCAAGATTTGCTGTATTACCTCCTTGAAAAGTATTTCATTTATATTTTTAAGCAGATTGACAATTCTGATCTACCACAGGGCTCTCCAGGGCATTAGTTTTCAAGTCTCCATGTTCCATGTTCCCATATAGAGCTATGGGACACAGCACTATGGGACCATTCTCTAATGTCCTCTACATTGGGGAAAGACATTCAGAAGCTGTCCTGATCTAAATAAAAGGAAGGGAAGGTCAGGTAAGGAGCTACACACCAGGCAGCTTCATCCTTCTATTTCAGAAGGAACCATGAAGAGCTATGCATAGGCAGTATGGGAGAAGAAGGTGGTTGATTTCAAAGGAAACGCAAAGCTTCAGAGTGAGCTCTCCCTACTGTGGGGGTGGCTGTGAGCAGCCTTAGTTTCATCAAGGTACCGAAGAGCAGTGAGCTTAGGCAGAAAGCTAGACATAAGCATCCCCTAGCATCTCCCATCCATCCTCTCTGCCTAGGTGGGGGAGAATTTTAGAGACTCTCTGGTTGCCTTTTTTGAGTAGGGAAGACAGAGTCTGCTCCAGAACATTTAGAAGAAAGGGAGAGGGCCTCTCTAAAGAGATTGAAGGTAGATGTCATAGCTACTTAGACCCAGAGGTCACCTGTGAACATGGTGGCTACCTGGTACCTAGGGACTATAGGCTAGAATGGAGATCATGGAGAAAGTAGTTGACACCTCTTGTAGAGCCCATCAAGACTGCAGGATAGCCCAACAAGACTGCAGGATAGCCCATGATCCCTACCCACATGTGCAAAAGAAGCTTCCTGTACCACAGAGGCCAGCTAGGCTGGGGGCATGGAACCTCTTTAGGTAGAGTTTGCTCACACCAAATTGGATGACACCAGAGGAGGTTGAGTGTGAGATACTTTTCCACATGCTATGGCAAAGTACCTGGCAAGAAGCAACTTAAGGGAAGGAGGGGGTGTTGTTTAAATTTTATTTTATGTGTGTGCATGCCTTTGGTATTTCCTCTATAGGCAGGAAGACAAGATGGAAGTCTTGGAGACACACACACACACACACACACACACACACACACACACACATGCATGTTATGACTGCAGCATCAGGAGCATAGGGCTGCTTACTCTAGTCTGGACAGAACAGGAAGCAGTCTGGATTGAAAGCAGATGGCCCTCCCCACCAACTCACAACTCACTTCCTCCAGCTAGGCCCACCTCCCAAAGGTTCCACAATCTCTCAGAACAGTGCCACCAGCTGGAGATCAGGTATTCAAACATGTAAGCCTTCATGAGCATACAAGCATTTTATACTCAAACCTTAGCAGTTGCCTTAAAGCAGCAAGTGAGGGGGGGGGTCCACCCGGGTATAGGTGGGAGGGAGAGAAGAATAAAGCTGAAGGGAATGAAGATCAGTGTGTGACTACCATTCTCTCAGGCATTTATTCTGGTAGCTGTCCCTATTAGGGAATCCTTTCCCAGGCCCTTCCTGAAGAGCCTTGATCCAGTTCTAAAGGGCAAGAGCCAACCAGCAGGCAGTTTATATATTGCAAAAAGGGGGAGTTGGGGGCAAAAGGGTGGGCACTGTCTCTGTGACCCTGAGATAACAAGTCCTCTACCTGCCTCGTGCTACTCTAGTGACACAGAAGACAGAAGGTCCCGACAACCCCTTAGCAGCTTGCCTTCATGTCGGCCTTGAACTTAACCAGTAAAGTATTGTGGACCAGAGAAGGCCTCCGGCTGCCCCCGAACTACTTTCCAGTAAAGCTGCTTGTTTAGAAGCCTTTGTAAAGCAAAGAATTGAAGAGGGCTGTGGCTGGTGGTAAGCTCTCTGAGCCAGAAGAGAGAGTTCTCAGGGCGTTGCTGGGGGGACTGGCCTGAACATGAGGTAGACTCACCAAAAATGTCCCGGAGTCTCTACTTCACAGGGATTGCCAGTGAAACTGGAGCCTGGAAGGAATACTTTCCACTCACAGTGCTTTTCAGAGTCTCACTCTGCTGCCAGCCCCTGGCTTTCCCTGACCTGGCAGACAGGAGACTCTACCTATCACAATCCTATGGTCTCCACTTCTTACAAACACCATCACCCCTGTGTTCTGGACTGTGTACGTGTACACACACCACCACCACAACCACCACACCACACCACACCACAGTCAACATTCCCACCAGGGAGCCTCAGAATCCACTTTTTCCCCCTCTGGTTAATTAGTTATTAGATATGGGGTGGTGTAAAAACAGGTGCCCTCAGATTCTGCAATCCCCCAATCGTGGTGCAAGGCCCATATGTTTTTCTACATCCTAGAAATCTTTTATCCTCCCCATCATCACATAGGCGTGGTTCACTGGCTGACCACACAGATGACTGAGCTTCCTGTCAGAGGCAGTCAATGTTTGGCTCCAGGGATGCTCATGCAAATACAAGCAGGCAAAGTTAAGAAGGAGGAGTCGTAAGCAGTGATAGTGATGTCTCTGCATGCAGAGATGCTTCAGGAGTCAAACGGCAGGACGGCTCTCACTGCGGTGGTGGAGGCAGATTTCCTGGGGTTGGAGGGAGGCTGGAGCAAAACCACTGAAGTGGAGAACTTGTTACTGTGAGAGAAGGTTATCCAGCAGAAGTTAAAGTAAGTGTGTTTTGAATATGGTCTGCCACTTCTTGTTTCTGTAGCCTTTAAAAAATAACAAGCCTTCGTACTCTGCAACACTCCTGTGTGTAAACTGCCACTGCCTTCATTGGGAGGATATACGGAAGAAGAAGAAAAGACTGGTATACGTTGGGCAAACAAAAGTAATATGGCTAAAAGAATGGCATTGAGTATGAAGGAGCTGGAACTGGAAGAGAAAGGCTGTGAATAGCCTAAAAGCACGGGGTTCCCGGCTAGATAAGACTGTGACGGGAGGTAGTCTCCTCAGTGGCCCTGTCTCTGTGGTGCGCTGCCAAGCAGGCTGTCAGGTTGGCCCTGTCAGGGACTTTCTTCCCATTGGCTTTGACTCTGACAGGAAAATCAGCAGGCCAGCGGTACAAGCCAGGCAGTGCAACAGACAAGGCCCTGGGGACAGTTTAAGTGGACAATAATTGCAGGTTATTATATACCATGCTGCGGCCAAAAGCCAGGCGGCTGTTAAGTGTGATTGGAAGAACTAATGGGGAGGAAGAGGAAGAATGTACCAGCTGGTTTGGTCTCTGTGTTCTTGGGGCTGCTCTGGGGTCAGGAGCAGGACAGAGCAAGGGACATGTGGGTGACAGGGGACAGGTTGGTGACTGAGGAACCAGATTCTCCTATTCCTTCTTTATCCCCCAAGCCATAGCAGATCAAGGATGAGGGACATAAAACAAGTCACTGAGGTCTAAAGAGGGAGCAGTGACCTAGGAGCCCACAGTGAGTTCCGTCAGGACCCAGGCCTTCCCTTTGTTGTTTGCTGTGAGACAAAGACATTGCAGAGAGGGTGTGGCCTGAATGGGTGCGTGTGAAACAGGGCAGGGACTCTCTGAGAATTGGGAGCAGGCATATAGTTTCAAGAGGTAAGAACCCAGCACCCCGGCCAGGTCAACCCAGCTAATGGGGGACAGGAATTATAACAGATTATCTTTCAGAGCCTTATCTTTCCCTTAGATCCCACTCTAGAATGGAAGAATTGTATGCCCATTTAGAGATCAGTGGTCATGCACTTGTCACAGAAGCAAAAGCAACGTCCTCATTCGTTCATGACAGTCAGTGCTTCTCTACTGCACCTCATTGCTGTTCCAGGAGCCCACGGGCCCTACCCTAGACCTGCTATTGGGAGAAGCAAGCTTCACTCTGCTCTTCACCACAGACTGGGGGAATTCAGGGATTGAACCCCCCAATACCTGGGACTTCCTTAGTCCCTGTAGGAAAGATGCCACAGGACCAAGTAAGCCCCTTGGAGGATGTGCGGATGACCCTTCTCTCAGGTCTTAGAAGCACAAAGACTAGGTGTCTCTTCATGGATATTCCCAGACAAAAATCATGCCTTTTGTTAATTCACAGCAGCAGTACTGATAAAAGCCAATAAGGAAATCTAATCTGGTCAGTGGGGACCAGACCCACTTCCTCCAAAGACAGACTTTCAGGAGCACCTTATAAAAGATTCAGAGTCACCATCCAGGATGGACTCACTCTAGCCAGGTCTTCGCAGTTACAATTTGGACTCAATCTGGATCAGTATTCCTGATTTGGGACACAGGAGAGCAGCCACCTGGCTCAGGAGGGATCAATTACACTGTGACTCAATGAGAAGGCACAGCGCCAGCAAGTGAATCATACAGCTTGCCCACCCTCCAGAGTGAGGAAGGGAAGTTGGTCTTGGGCAAAACTCTCCCTAGACCGAGGATGCAGGTGTCAGGTAGGGGACCTCTAAACACTAGGGTTCTGATTGTCTACACTGGGGTAATCCCTTCTCTGGTCTGAATATAGGTGTGAATCTCTAAGCTATGGTGGTACAAGCCTCAAGGATGAGAACTTGCCCTGGTCCCCTTCTTTGCATCTCCCTCCCATGCCTTACTAGAGTCTCTTTCCACTAGCTCCAAGGTGGAAGCAGGAACACTGGGTTCCCAGTTGTTATCGTCTGCCCAATAGCACTGAGAAGGCTGCTCCAAAGAGGCCTGCACTATCTTTTCTTACAAAATCTCCATGTGCCTTTGCACAGGTGCTCAGTGGGTGCTCTGCACCAGCTCATGTCTAGGATAGACACTCGATTTGGCTGTAAGCATAGATAACATGTGTTATGAACCTGCTATGTGACAGGCACTGAATATTGTTCCTCTAATGCTTCCACAAAGGAAGCAACCCTATAGTATTTATGAGGAAACTGAGGCTCTGAGAACATCATTTACAGAGCTATCTGAACCCCCACCTTCTTTTTCCTCTCTCTCTCTCTCTCTCTCCCTCCCTCCCTCCCTCCCTCCCTCCTTCCTCTCTCTCTCTCTTTCTGGGCAGGTATGGGAAGCACAAGTCATAGTTGTCTTCCTCAGTAATAGTATTTCATGTGTGTGTGTGTGTGTGTGTGTGTGTGTGTGTGTGTGTGTGTGTGTGTTCATGCATTGGTGTCTCCCTAAACCAAAAGAGGGCACTGAATCCCCTGTAACTACAGTTAAGGAGATTGTGGACTTCCCAACATGAGTGCTGGCAAATAAACTCCCATCCTCTGAGAGAGCAGTGAGTGTTCTTATCAACTGATCCAACTCTTAAACCCTAGTACATTATAATTTTTATTTTTATTTTTGAGTCATTGAACCTGGAGACCAGTAACTCGCCTAGACTGACTTCCCAACAAACCCAAGAATACACTTCTCTCCACTTCCTAAGGCTGGAATAAGAGGCATTCCCTCCTACACCAAGATTTTGATTTCAGAGCTGGGGAGCAGAACTCAGGCTCTCATGTATGTACTTCAGACATTTACCTACTAAGCTATGTCCCCAACCCAAGCTGTCTCTTCCTAAGTACAAGACACGAACCTATCAGTGTGTATACATTCAGCACAGAAATATATGCCTCATATACAGATTTTAAGCAGTAAATGTTCAGCTGTGTTTGTAGAGTATATACTCTGAGACAAACTTACATTACTGGGTGCATTGGACAAGGAACCAGAATTTGTGTACACAACTCTTCATGGACAGTTTAAAGGGTGTGAAACTTGTTTAAAAAGAAGGCCGCAAGCAGGCAAGTGCTGAGGAGAATGCAGTATCCTTAAAATTGAAGGTCTTTGAAATATTCCTTATAGCAGCAGGACCCGATTCTTTGACTGTGAAAATGACCCGGAAGGGATAACCTGACAGGGTGACCCAACCCTTTTGCACATGTGTTGGGAGAGAGATGGTTTCTCTTTTGTATTTATCCTTCCCAAACTCCTGGTACCTTCTTTAGTCCTGCTTATGCTTTTGTCTGTTATCCTTGGACAATAAACTCCTGGTCATGGTGTCCAAATCCGGACGCCCTTTCTGCCCAACCCCACACATATACACACAGCTTAGAACACAAGCCTGCCTCTGTCTGTGCCCCCGCCCCTACTGCTCATGCATGCCTATCCTCATCTTCAACTTCTGCTGCCCCTTCCAGACCGCATGACTGTAGGCCCTTTGAGAAGCTGTACCAAGGGTGCTCATCCTGTAATTTGCAGGACACATGCAGCTGAAAATAGCTATAATGTAGCCTAACACAAAAGCATAAAACATAAAAGCATACTTGTAAAAGAACTGTGTGTTTAGTGTTGGGATTTTTTTTTAAACTCCACTGCATGATTCCCGAATGTGAGCTTCGTAGATAACGACGCTGTGATGTGACGTCAGAACACTGGACACTTCTGCAGCAGTACCAGTCTCAGCTGGCTTGTCCAGGAAAACTCTACCAAAGTGAGCAAGTCTGAGGGCCCACATAACCACCCTTAAAAACCTGGCCTGGTGAAGGCTCACTTTCCTAAGCCCCACCCAGTGCCCTCCCTACCTCACCCAGCTCTCATTCCTTATCTACCCAGGCTGACAGTGTGGAATCTCTTAACCCCTGTTACTACATGAAGGACCATGCACTGCAGGAGCTTTGCAGCCAGGGAAGACATTCGGATGAGAAAGCCCAGGTAGGACTTGCTGATTGAAGAGTATTAGAGAAACCATGAGCCATGCTGCAATGACGTGTGCCCACAGCATTTTGTGTGACAAATGCAACCTACTATTCCAACTTCCGAGTGAACTAGTGCCTGCAAACCTCAGGGCTCATGTACAATAAATTAGCATAATTAAAAACTAATTAGTAAAGCATCACAATTAAAAAGACTTACTTCTGTGACACCTCTCAGGTAAGAAGATGGGTCCAGAGTGCTAGCAGCAGGTACACAGGACAAGACCACAGAAGACGGAAGCTGTGATACAGCTTTGTGCTGCCTAAATATTTCTATCCCCAGGGGGTGTAATAGGGAAGTCAGAATACAGTGTGTCAGCACACCCACGCATCTACCTCAAGACTGGGCACCTAGTTCTAGGGCTCAACCCTGTGGTCCTGCAGGAGTTGGGAGGGGCTTGAGCATTCCCTCAACCCCCAGTGGCCTGTTAGTGATGCTCCAATAATATTGGCTGTCCAGACATCGATCTGAACACTTTACCTGCACTTACTCATTTAATCTTCACAGTGACTCTACCAGCCAGCCTCTATTTCTCTGTTGATTTTACAAATGTGGAAACTGAGCCACAGAGACGTTAAATAACCTGCCCCAAGTCCCACAGCTAATCGGTGGGAAAGGCAGGACTTGAAGCTGACAGGCGAAGACATCTGCTTCTGTAGTTCTGGGCACAGTCCTCTTTCAAGAGATAGCCATACTCTGGGGAAAATAATCAGCTGGTTCCTAGCTCGTTGATGCTATACAGTGGAGAGCATCAAGCCTATATCCCTTCTCCTCTGTCCTGTTTATACCTTAAGCCCTACTTTCTCATTTTAATTTAATAATAAATTTTTGCATGAAAAATGTAGACACATCACTGTCTCTGGGATAGAAGAGGAGGAAGGAAAGGGGGTTGGAGAAAGGATTCTTGCTCCCATTTTACAGAAGGGAAACCTGAAGTCTAAGAAAATGGTAACCTTCTGCTGCATCTGACCCTGCGTGCACACTATTCAGATGTCTCCTCCTAGACTTGAAATCCCTTTTTTCCCATGCTGTTCTTTCACTGGTAGCCTGACATCAACAAAACCGAGGGGTTGGGGTAAAAGCCTATAAAAGGAGTTGACCAAGGACTGAAGGCATAGCTTGTCAGTGAATACAGCTAGAGAGACCCAGCCCCCACTGGACCAGGGAAGAGTGTCCTTCAGATTCAGATAGCAAGAAGAACAGCATAGAAGACCCTTGTCTACCAGTCCTGGTACTAGTCAGTGTCCCTGGTGATTTTCTATCCTTCAGAGGAGCCCTGGAGAACGAACACAGGCCTTCCATTCTCCTACTTTTCTCCTTCCCTCTAATAAATTTGGTTCCCTGGCTAGGTTTGCTGTGGGTTTAGAACAGGACAAGGAGGTCTTTTGGTGGTGACAAGATGCTGCTAAAATTAACAGAGGTGATGAGAACAGGTTTTATTTTTCTCTTTTTCACTGGGTTTTATATTACAGAGCCTTCCCAAATTATTCAAGGGCATGGAAGCTCCGAGCTTACTGCTCGGCTCACAAAAGGCTAAACCTCCAAGTCCCACCCTGCCCCCTTACCCTCCATCTAGTCTATTGGGGCTTCTGGAAGCCTGTTCTTGTTTGCCAAAAATGCCATGAACGACTATTCACTCCCATCCTGGGTCACTCCAACCACTGCCTCAGTCCAGGCTAAGTGGCCTCTCCCATAAGACCACCTCCCAGTCCTTTCTCCAGGAAGTCTTCCTTGACTGCCATCGTCTCCACAACTCCACCCTCTCCAAGGGTTCTCCTGACTCAGGGTGCACTCTATTCTTGGACAATCACTTGAGTCAGTCTCTGCCCAAACAACACGTACGGAAGGGAGATGCGCTGAACCTGTGTCCCACACCCTCTGCCGGCCTAAGCAGGCCGCTCTCACCAGCTCTCTACAGTGGAATACCCTGGCACCCTGCTTTGCAGCTCCTCTCTCTCTCTCCTCTAAGCCACTACCCACCTCGCAGTTAGTTCTTCCCACTTCTCACCCTCAACTTCTATGATTTCTGCTTTCTATTTCCTCCTCGTGGAAATCCTCAAGCCTGGAAGACATTTAACCATCTGTTGCAGTATGCTGTTCTGGGGCTTTTCGCTTGGTGTGACTTCGTTCTCTAACTACACAGTGAGTGAGTTCTTTGCAGACCTGTCCTTTCTCCAACCTTTCCCGTGGGAGATCAGAGGGGCTGGATGAAGGCAAGGCCAGCTGAGTGGTTATGCCTCTGAGCTAAGCCAGGCAAACTCAGGAGGCTGTGCTCTGCTGTGTTCTCACACATGACCTGAATCCACCCACAGACTGTTGACCTGGGGCTATAGCCCCCTGTTCCAAGAGAGCAGAGGAATGAGTACAAGTTAAGTTTATCAATGAGCACTGTCTTGAACACCTATATGTGAGCATCTCTGTTGCAGGAAGAGACAGTGATGGAAGGGACTAGATTCCTGTTCTCTGACCAAGTAGAAGGGGAAGCTACAGGCACAACAGTCAAAGTGGGTCTAACTGTATGTGATTCAGTGGGTACCAGAGAGAAGGGGGTGGTAGACGGCTAGAAGGACGATATGGTACCTAGAGAGAATGTAATCTCTCCTTAAAGAGGAGAGGAGGAGCAGAGGTAAACGGCCTCATCTGTCCTCAAACACCTTCCCCACCGCAGGGCATCCTGACACCCTCAGAGATGAATCAACAGCAAAGCATTCACTCCAGAACCAGAAAGGAAACAAAAAGCTGCTGCCCCCAGGTTACTCCTTCCATTTTCTGGTTCTCTCTCTCTCTCTCTCTCTCTCTCTCTCTCTCTCTCTCTCTCTCTCTCTCTCTCTCTTTCTCTCTATGGATGGAATAATTGTGGCCATGGAGTGGCAGTTGGAGAAAAAGTTTTAGATCTACTTAAATGTCACTGTGAATAATACTTTGTCACTATCTTTCCCTAATTGCATTTCTCTTTGATGACCTGAGGCTTGGGGGGGGGGGGACTTAACGCTTCCCAGAATATCAAGGACAAGAGTACCTAAACGCCAACCTAAGCACATGCCATGCATTTTCCCAGGGGTCTTGCTCATCAGTTCATTCTTTTGAGACGCCTGACTACAGTTTTTTTGTTTTGTTTTGTTTTGTTTACCTGCTGTGTCTGAAAACCAGAAGCCTACGAGGGCAGCTTGGCACCTTTAAAACAGCAGTGCTTTTCCAGAAGCCTCTTCCACTGCCATTATCACACAAGGGGACTTGATGTCCAGGATGTTTCTGCGGAGACCTATAGTAACTCCCCAGACACTTGTCAGAGAGACAATGGATAATAGATGCCCTCCCCATCCAAGGGCTAAGTCCAAATCCAAACAGTGTCACTATCATCAGGTGGGCTGCAGAGGAGGGCGGAAGTCATGCTACCCTACGTAAGTAGGTAAGTAGGAAGTCCTTCTTTCCAGACACAGAGACGCAGTCCTGAAGGAAGCATGAGAGGTAGCATGTGAATCTGAAATATACAGGCGGCCCCTTTCATTAACACCCCCAATTATTTCACTCCCTCTGCCAAGACACTACTTCTCTGACTTACATAGTGGTTAATAATAATGATGGTGGTGGTGGTGGTGGTGGTGGTGGTGGTGGTGGTGGTGGTGGTGGTGGCAGGAATGAATAGACCTGTGTGAATGATTTCCTTGGACACTCGGTGGTGTTAAAAGAAAGATGGAGACTGTTCTGTGGTCTTCCTCTGAGCAGTCCCTTCTTTTTTCTCAGCTGCCCCCTTAGACTTCCCAGCTTCATCTACATCCCCAAGGCTTTGCTTTGGCAGGATGGGAAGCAGGAAGAGAAAAGGGAAACTCAAGTAGAAATTTTTTTTTCATTAATTCTCCTGTTATGGAAGAAAATATAGTCCACTTCACAATGAGATCCTGAGAGCCAGGTACAGCAAGATGCTGTTGGCTGGTGAATTTGAATAGTCACTATCTTCTGCTCTTGTGTCCTGGGATATCCTGGCCAGCGTGCGAGCGGGCGCGCGCGCGCGCGCGCGCGCGCACACACACACACACACACACACACACAGACATGCACACCACACGGGCACACACACACACACAGACATGCACACACAGAGAGGGGGGAGTACAAACAGTACACAGTACTAACAAGACATTTGCACGCACCTGTCACACACTAACAAACAATCCAACTTGCTTACCAGAGACATCCGCACATTATTATAGCATATCAGAGGGACACAAAACACACAGCCACAGTAGATCTCCTCTACAGCTGAGGTTCTTCTCCGTTTCACCAACTTCAGCGATTTGTAGACCAGTGTCTAAGACGGGGTAATAGACACCTAGGAAACTCGCAGAGGGCCTCACAAAGCAAAGACAGGACATTTTTTTTTAATGAACGAAGCTCTGCTCTTCCCAGTTTTTGCTTTTGGGTTTGGGACCCCATCCTCAGAAAGGAGTGTCTGAAAGTCAGCTTGTACCTGCTACTGTCAACCTCAGGGCTGAGAATCTCTGTGCTCTCTAACCACATCTGCCCTGGAGTGTACAGCCTTCTAGTTGTAGCAAATGCCTGCCTGTTTTTTTTTTTTTTGGTTTTTGATTTTATTTTATTCAGGCTGTTAGGGTAGGGCTTCTTTAAATTAAAATTTAAACACAATGTCTAGTAATGTAATTCAGGGTTAAAAACAGAAGTCCCTAAAAACCGGAAAGTGGCCAGTGGAGGCCTAGCGGGGGGGTGGGGGCGGGGTAGCCTAGCAGCTCCGCCTGCTGTCCCAGCTTCAGGCTCTGCAGCCTCAGGGAGTATAGGCGCGTTATTTTAATTGGCCGGGTTTCTGAAGCCTAGAAAGGCAAACGTCGGAGAGGATGGGGGTGCAGGTAAACACGCTGAGAATGAAAATCGGCTGCCCTAGCCAAGTTCACTACCACTATTCGCCCCCAGGGGCGGGACCGCTCTTGAGCCTGCCACTCCCTCTCGCGCGCAGCTGAGGCTCTAGCCCCGCGGGCCGGGCTGGGATTCCGCGCTGAGCGATCTGGGCAGCCGGACTCGGCGCTCGAGACTCCCAGCTTCGCACCTCTGGATCCGGTAGCGCAGGGCAGCACAAGCTTCGCCAGGCTACCTCCAGCTGCAGCTGGGTGGGCGAATAGGCTGGGGGCGGGAGAGGGGGCTTCATCTCTTTGACAGTGAATTAAAAAAAGGAATTTCCAATTTGCCACAGTTAAACAAAACCAGGGGGAAAACCAAGCCTCTCCCCCGAGCTGACTCTCCCGCCACCGCGCCCAGAGCTTTACTCTGCCGCCGCCGCTTGAGCCGGCCGGGGGAGGCCCCCCACCTGGCTCCTACCTTCCTCCCTCCAGCCACGGGCTGCACTGGCTGCCGCTCTCCGGACCGGAAAAGTCGTCCGGGACTGAAACATTCCCTCCCGCCTTCTCGGAGGGCTGGGGCGGAGAACCAAGCCGAATTCTACTCCCCGAGACTCTGACGCAGCCCGGGCTGCTCTCTTAGCCCCATCCTCTCAGGTGGATCCGGGTGTCGGTGGATGCAGAATAGGAAGGAGAAATTTGGGATCGGCTCTGGCAGGTTGGAAATTAGAGAAGAAGAAAGGGAGAGAGAAACAGAAAGAGCGCGCGCTGGAGCTCCTGACTACAGATCTATCCACATAATATATATTTATGTAGCTTTTTCTTTCTCTCGACAGTGATCAATGGACACTCAGATCTCTGGGCAGACTCCCTCCAAAGCCGGTTGGCTTTTTCTAGTCTAAATAAATAAATAAATGGAGCCAGATGGGAGAGAAAAGCGCCCATTCCACCTCCACCGCCGCCTGCGCCGCCGCCCCGCCCGCCCGCCCTGCCTTCGCTTAGCCCGCCTGTCGCCCTAACAGAGCGCAGCTAAGTGGATAACGCCCCCCTACCTGCCCACACGAAAATGAAAATCAATGCTTTGAAAATACAAAAGGTTGCACCTGCTGCTGTTACAAAAATAATAATAATAATAATAACCCCAAAAAGGCAAAAAGAAGAGACCGAGAATCCCGGTAGCTAACAGACACCCGCTGCCCGCAGCTGCGGGGACCGGAATCTCAGCGCCTCCCAAAGAGCCATGCGCCTGGCGCTATTTATAGCCGGGGGACGTCTCGGACTGTACCACTGCTGCTCCGCGGGGCCGCCGACGGGGGAGGCGCACGAGGCCGGCGCCGCCCCGGCCTCCCTGCCCCCGGCCGCCGCCCGCCGCCGTGCGCCCCCCAGAGCGCCCACTCCTGGCCCCCGCGCTCCCCTCCTCCTACCGCGCGCCCTCGCCGCCCCCACCCCTGGTCTGGCAGGGAACTTGAACCGGTCCAGCCTGTTTAAACCGAAAGGACAGAGATCCTGTCTGTTCAATGTAAAAAAAAAAAAAAAAGAAGAAGAAAAAAAATCACATCAGACCGAGAGAGAGAGAAAGAGAGAGAGAGAGAGAGAGAGAGAGAGAGAGAGAAGACAGGAGAGGAGAGAGGAGGAGAGAGAAGAGGAAGAGAGAGAAGAGAGAGAAATAGAACGAGAGCCCAGAGCAGATCAAGGTGTAGGAAACCAAAGGGGAGAGAACCCGAGTGTGTGCGTGTGTGTGTGAGTGTGTGTGAGTGTGTGTGTGTGTGTGTGCGTGTGTGAGTGTGTGAGTGTGTGAGTGTGTGAGAGAGTGTGTGTGTGCGTGTGTGTGTGTATGTGTGTGTGTGTGCGTGTGCGTGTGTGAGCGCGAGCGAGCGAGTGAGGGAGAGGAGCGAGAGAGTGCGAGCGAGAAAGAATAAAAGGAAAGATTTTTCTCTATGTATATAAAGATGGCCACGTTAGCAAACGGACAGGCTGACAACGCGAGCCTCAGTACCAACGGGCTAGGCAGCAGCCCGGGCAGCGCCGGGCATATGAACGGATTAAGCCACAGCCCGGGGAACCCGTCGACCATTCCTATGAAGGACCACGATGCCATCAAGCTGTTCATTGGGCAGATCCCCCGAAACCTGGATGAGAAGGACCTCAAGCCCCTCTTCGAAGAGTTCGGCAAGATCTACGAGCTTACGGTTCTGAAGGACAGGTTCACAGGCATGCACAAAGGTGAGAGCACCTTTCCCTCTCAACTTTGCTGGGGAGCAGGAGCGGGCGGGCAGCAGACTGGCCGGCCAGCGACTGGCAAGCGAGAGACGGGGCGAAAGCAAGCCGCGGGCGGGCGCCGAGGAGGGAGGCGCTCCGGCAGAGAGACCGAGCTGGGATGTGTGGGGAGATGTTCGCCGGGACAAGGCTGGGTTTGAGGCGAACAGCCGATGCAAGCGGTGCCGTAGAGAGGGCAACAGAGATAGGAGATGAAAAGAAAGAAGGGATGGGGTAGCAAATAGAACTGGGGGTTTGTATCTGGAGACTTGAAAGATTGGGATGGGGACAGCTGCTCTCGGGAAACCCAAAAAACTGAGCGGACTGGCGGGCGCTCAGCTTGCCCGGGATCTGGGGTGCTGTCCATCGCCGTGGTGCTGAAAACACTACAGGAATTGCTCTCCTCTGCATGGGCCAAAGAGCAGAGTGCAGCCGTCTAAAAGGGAGAGTGGTAATCAATTCAAAGAGATATTTTTATTTTGCTATCAATTTAACAGTAAACTCTCCCTAGTGAGATGTGTCTCAGTAGTCTGGTTGTCGTGTGACTGGTGAGAAGGTGCTGGCTTCAATATTTGGAAGGATTGGTAAAAACCCAAGGCAAGAATTAGCAAGGAAAGAACCATCCCCTGGGTGGAGTGAGGGGTCTAGAAAACCTGAACAATCCCCTTCCCCAATGAGGTTGGGATTTGGGAAATAATGTTATGCATGCAAGAGGTGCATTTTGAAAGGTAAGCCTTAATTTATCCCAAACTCACCATACCATGAGCTTTATAGTACATTATTTCTCCTGAGAAGCAATCACTGTCAGTGAGTGCCTATGGAAGGTGGGGATAGAATAATCAAAGAATTAAAATCTAACAACTTTTTACGAAAGTGGTCATGGGATTGTCTGCAGCCTGTCTGTTTTCTCTGTTTTATTATCTTTAAGGCAGAGCCCCAAATGAGTTCAGTTGTAGAATGTGTGTGGGTGTCTTGTGGGTGATGAAATTAGCCCAGCGCTCTGCTCCCTAACAGTAATGTATAGGATGTGCACCAGGGATTAATCGGTGTTGGAGTTGTGTGGGCAAGTTAAATGCTTTCTGAGAGAGATTGATGGCCAGGCAGGGAAGGAGTACGGAGCTAAGGAAGTTGTAGGGATGTATGGACGTTCCATTTTTAATAGACAGTAGTGTAAAGAGCCACAGAAGAGACCGTGTTAGAGCTGGCGATTCTGAAGATGAAAACGCACACATACAGCCACCCCCACACAGACAGCAGCCTCGTCTTTAGCCACAAATGGGCTATGAACATAGCTGATCCTCTGGCACATTAGGCACAGAGCGCAAAGCTGAGTGGCTCTCTAAGCAGCTGAGGGTTTTCACTACCACAACCACCCTCATTCCCCAGCCCTCCCTCCATGCGAATACTAAACAGAGCTCCAAAGTCTTCCTAGTTGGAGTCCCAGAGAGCAGTTTTTATTGGCTTTAGCATCTCCCAGCTTGCATGCTGAGGAGTAAATCTTAAAGTTAATGACATGTTGAGTAGCACAAAGAACACAGCAGAGTGGAAATATACTAGATTTGTTGGTGTGGGGAGAGGGGGGCTGTCATGGAGAGAGAAAGCAACCCTTATCCAATATGGAGAAAATGTCTGTTCAGAAGAGAGATTGGAAGGGGGAAGGGGGAGGCAACCTTCGAAATAATATTTGGAAAAAGAAATACTTTCTTTTCCCTCCCTCTGGAGGCAACCATGTCTTTGTAGTTTTTTTTTTTCCCCTTTCCAATCAGGCTCCCTGGAAGCTAATCAAGGTTTGTATCAAACCTTTGTCATTCTAATAGGTCCTCAGTCTTAAAAAATAGTAATAATAGAAATTTAACGGCACGGAGGAGCAAGGCTGTCCATCTTCACAATCAGTTCTTGTAGTAATTTAATATTTCAAAGTTTGAAAAATATCAGAACCCACTAGAGGCAAAAGACAGTTGTGAAGAGCTGGGTGTTCTCTGGGCTCTGGATTGGAGCACTTCATTGCTCCTCTATTTCCAGTGCAGATAAACTTTAACGTTATTCCAGGTTTCCTCTCCAGCAACCCCTTGCTGAAGCCAACACTTTGTTCCTAGTGTAATCTGAACTCTCTTATACTATAGCAAAAGATTGTTTATCATTTACATCAAGAAGCTACATAAGATTTAGCACAAATACACACATGCATACATGCACACACACACATGTATAATGTGCATGTTTATACAAGATTCCTAGGTCAAGCAAAACTTTATTTTCCAAATAATTCTTCTTACAGACTGGCTCACTCTTTGACAGGCAGGACTGATGGCTCTGACACACTGAGAGTCTCATTGTTTTCCCTTGCCTTTCACAATTTGGGCATATATTTTTCCTTATGAAAGGTCCTGCGTCTCTGTTCTTCCGATCTTTAGAGACGGGGTTGGGCCACTATGTCCCTGACAGTCCTGAGAAGCTCGTGGAGAACTGCATGAATACAAACATTTCTGAGGGCTGGTTTATACAGTCCTAGTAGAGTTGGAACTCCTACTTCAATGGTGCAGTCTGATTTATTAGCTAATCCTGATAAAAATAAGCCTCTGGCCACCTTAAAAAAATTACTTGCCTGCCACTGGTGATAAATTACTCTTAAGTGAAAAAGCATGATGAGGCTTGAAGGATGAAAGCTGCTTTTGGCTTCTACATCTTCCCAATCTCTAAACTGACAGCGTGAGGCTAAGGATGAGACCATGCCTTTGTTAAGCCTGGTTTCAGGGCATATTTGTGGTCCTTGCTCCCCCTTTCCTGAGTGTTTAACTTCTAATGAATTATGATGGGATATGACCGAAAGACCTAACAAGACACTGACCTTCATTGTCTGTGGCATGTGTACAATATTGGTTCTTTAAAAATCGGTAAATACTAAATGATATGCGTGAGGTTTCAGGTAGGTATCCATTTCTTGCCCACCTGCCATTTCAGGTAACTAAAAAAGGGAGGAGCTCCAAGGGTTAATGGAATACCTGCCATGCGTAGAGTGCACCTTAAAAGGCAATTACTCCAGTCAAATTGGGAGTCCATGGAGGAGGGAGTGGGTGGATGTTGTGGATCATCCCAACCCCCATATCCAGAAAAGGCTGTTGGATTGGGAGGCAGCAAATAGCAGCTGTGGAGTGGAATAATTACTGTAAAGGTAAATTTGTCCCCTAGAGACCAGCAAGCAATTGGTGGGAAGGGGATCTGCGTGTAAGAAGAGAGAGAGAGAAAGAGAGAGGGCCGAATCAAAATTCAAAGAAACAATACGCACAGAAGAAAGCCCACTGTAATGCAAACTCCGGCTAACTGGAAGCGTCTCTTCTCCCCAATTCGAAGCACTTTTGGAAAGATTGTTTTTAGAGGATCCGAAGAGAAAGACATCGTAGTATTGATCAAACAAGAGAGAGTCCAATTCCCGGGATAGCAGCAGAAATGAGCCGAGGGCCAATTTCACCCTGTTTTGTAGAATTTTTCTTCCCTGAAAAAGGGAAACAGGTCACCCACTTTCTCATTTTTCTTTTACTTCTCTTCTATATTCTTTTTGTTTCATAGGGAACAGAGATGGTGACTGAAGGCACATAAATGCACATGCATATCCATGCTTGTGTACACATGTGAACACATGCACATGCGCGCGCGCGCGCACACACACACACACACACACACACACACACACACACACACACACACAAACCAATCAGCCAGAAATCCATTCATAACTTTGGTCCTGTCTAGCAAGATAGGAGGCAGCAAAGACTGAGTTACTGAAATACATAAAGACTAGTGCTCTCTGGATAGCCATAGTATAATGCATTATCTTTCAAGTCATTTAAGTCCAATTTAAGTGGTATTTAGTATAATATTTATGAATTAATGTAATCTAAACATAGGGTTGTCCCCGAAGGTTTAAACTGCCTTTACCACTGATGTGTTCTTGTTCTGAGAGCCTGCAATCCATTTTAACCTAAACAGCCAAGTCCCCAGAAGAGTCCCTCTTATTATCTGGTCAGAACAGCTCTGTACCTGAGTAGCTGCTGTGCTTTAAGATTTTTACCTACTGCATGATCAAAAATCTACTGTAGTGACGGATCGGGTATTAGGGCAGGACTTCAGACCTAGGAACTACTGCTCTGGGGGCACCAGTCTCTCGTACTATAACACTCCATGCAGAATAAGGGTGGGGACTGAATAGCAGAACCTCCTGAGGATCTATCTCCAAGGAGGACATCATTTTAATATGTCTTCCCCATCACTTGCACAACCTCTTAGTGTATCTGGACCTAGGTAGGAAACACCTGAAGCCCCTGGATTTGTTATATAAGTGGGAGGAAGAAATGGAGGTTATGGTTATGTTTTGGTAATCTGTAACCTTCTTCACAAAATTACACTTCATATTCTCATTTAAAGACACGAGCATTTTTCAGAACATCAAATTTCCACCTCTTAATTTTAGCCAAAAATGGCTTTTTTTTTATTACTGGGTTTATAGGTGAATTAAAACTGTAGGGCACTATCTAGTTTCCATTTTCAAAATGAGTCTAAAACAGAAAAACTGAGTATCAGCATGTATGTCAGCTCAATGAAGATGAACTTTTTAAAAGTACCTTGAAAAATAAAAAGTCAGTTTTGTCCAGAGAAAAAAGACTACCTGGATGACTTGTCACACACCTACACCTGCTAAAAAAAAGGTTTTACCTTGTAGGGAAGAGGGAAAATGAGATACCTGGAATAAGATAAAAAGAAAAATACTCTAAAATTTTCACAGCCACACACAAAAAAGAGCAGTGGCAATCATTTGGAGACTAATAGATGTCGAAGCAACATTAACCACTGAAATGCTTCCGGATTCCAGATGTCAATGTGTCATATCTAAAGGCAAAGAAAAACTAGTGGGATCATTATCGTATTTAAAAGACTGGTGGTTATTTATTCTTTGAGAATAGTTTTATTTATCTTTAAAACGGATGTTCTGCAAAGCAGCTCACAGGCAAATCGGCATGCATGTGTGCACAAATATTCATCTATGTACAAAATGGTTAACTGCCTTCCACATATATGAAAAGAGGTGCTGGCCTAGATTCCATGGCAAATTCAACAGAGAGGTGCTAACATGTGCACCCAGCCCAGTCTGTAATGGCAATTCTAGGTTGCATTTAAAGAATCCTCTTGAAGTTCCCTTCATTCCTTCCACTATCTCCTCTAGCTGACCTGGGTTTGTGTCTTCTCATACACAAAACAAAAGCAAACCAAGGATTGTCTTGAACTAAGTCATGGCTTGAAAGCAATTAGAAAGTTCATACTAAGTTTACAACTCCATAAACAGTCATTGGGAAGTTCTCAGTTTTTTGTTTGTTCTGTGTGTCTAAGAGCCGGGCTGCAGGAACATTTCTGATACCAGATCACCATTACCATGATTATTATCACTGCTCTCATTGTTCTAGGTAATAAACCAGGATAGGGCAGAATGCCTGAGCAGACAGCCAAGACCCACCTCATAGTTAAGAAAATAACTGACTCCAGCTTTGCCCAAGACAGTCCTAAGGAAAACACCACCAAGCTCACACCGTGCATTTCCCTGGAAAAGGGTCAGCTTCCAACTTGACCAAGTGATCTTACCTGAGAAGGGCTTGGGGTGGTGTGGGTGCAAAGGAGAGGGAGATACAACAGTGAGTGGGACCTGGCACTGCAGGCAGAAATTTTAAAAAGCAACACTACAGAGTCCAAATGCCAGTTGGAATCCGGGTGTGCTGTTTAGAGTGGTTGAGAGCAAAGTGGCTTCTGAGCTTGGGAGGGAATCCCATGTGACTTGCACAAACAACCAGACAGAGAGTGTGAATGCCAGTATGCTTGTGGGTACCAGAAGTGGGGTGCAGGAAGATGCTGTGACCTGTGTGGGTGTTGTATGAACATGTGTGCATGTACATGTGCACACGTACACACACAGACACACAGACAAATGCATGCGTGCGCACACACACACACACAACACACACACACAACACACATACACACAAAGTCTGGCCTGCTTCTCCTCACCCATTGCCTCATTCAAGAGATGACCTTCAGTCTGAGGTCTGAGAAGGTAGCCACACAGCCCGACACTCTGCAGGACTGAGTCTCTACACCCACTGCTTCCCTACCCTACTCACTGCCCCTGGCATCCCAATCTACTTCTTGTCATGTTCTCCCCCTCTCCCCCTCTTTCTTTGCCTCTTTCTCTCTCTCTTCCCCCCTCCCTCTTCATCTCTCTGTCTCTGTCTGCTTCTCCCTGTCTCTGTCTCTCTCTTTCTTTCCCACTCTGTCTCTCTCTCCCTCTCTTTCTGTCCCTCCACAGTCCCCCCTCTCTCCACTTGACAAACTCAATTCGTCCTAACAGTCCCTCTGAGCACTGAGCTGCAGTCTCTCTAAATACAACCAGGGTGTGGCAGACACCCAATTACCCTCCTTTTGAGCTCTTTATAACAAGGAAGCACATTCCTTTCTCCCTGACCCTTAATACCATTTTCTTCTGTGTCTTTTAAATACATGGTCTCTCCAAATATGTCCGGTGCAATCACATCTAAGACTGAACCAGTGACCTCCCTTCCCTCCGTGCCCCTTCATCGTGCATTACATTTCCAACCCCTCTTTTCCTCATTCTCACTGCTAAAGAAGTCTTCTCAATCCCAAACTGGGGCCTGAAGAAGGAGACAAATGTTCTAACTGACCACATAAATGTGGAGTTAAAGGTGCTAGGACAGAGAGGCAATTGTAAAAGCAGCCAAAGTTCTTGGCTCCTGTTCCTGATGTCACCCACAGGAGTCGCACCTGATATCCATGTAGGTGCTTGTGGTAGAGCTGTGGCTATGTCACTGCACCATCCAGGGGCCACAAGGAACTTGCTTCATAGAAATGGAGGGGCTCTTGCAGCAATTCTACCAACTGAGGAAGTCCCTCTGGTTTCTGAGTCCTTCAGGAGTAGATGTTTGCATTTGCAGGGTTTGCATTTGCAGGGTTTCTCCCCTTCCACTTAATCCAAATTTCCTTCCTCTTATCCCTGCTGTATCTCCTCTCCAGCATGATCAGAGTAAGACTTTAAAACAGCTATTCCCAGCCGCTCAGCTTAAGAGCAGATCCTACGTGGTCATCTGCAAGCATAAATAAATGGGGACCCTCATGAAGAAAGACATAGTCCTAGATCTGTGAAAAACCAAAAATAGTGATCAAACTCAGAAGGAAAAAAATTGATAATGAACTGGCTTGCTGTTACAAGGGCTTAATTGAGAGCGACTCCGGAAGGCTGGCTCTGGACAGCCCTGCACAAACTGACCGCGATGTTACTTTATTGCAACACACTCTGCTTTAATTAATTATCATCTTCGTTAAGAAAGGCCATAGATCAAAGGTTTCTCCACACTTAATAGATCTCACTACCACCACTCCCATGCAGCAGGCTGCACTATCACCCACAAGCAAGGCCAGCAAGCTTTCCCTTCTCTTCCCTTCGTGACTGTTGATTTTCTCCTCTTTGTTAAAAAGACAAACAAACAACCAGTTCTTCTGCGCAGTTGTCTATTCTAGAACAGGAAATGTGATTGGTGGTGTTGGCTGAGGGCTTAGGGCTGTCTTTCCACAGCTATTTCTAAAATTATACAACTAAAACTCATTTCACCTATGAATCTCTGCGGAGAGCGTGTTGGTAGAAGAAAAATAGAAGCCACAGAAACAGGGCTACTAGAAAAGGTGTGTGTGTGTGTGTGTGTGTGTGTGTGTGTGTGTGTGTGTGTGTGTAAGAGAGTCTGTGTATCAGTGTGTATGTGTGTTTCTGTGTGTCTGTGTATCGGGGTGTGTGTGTGTGTGTGTAAAAGAGTCTGTGTGTATGTGTGTGTGTGTCTGTGTGTCTGTGTGTGTGTCTGTGTGTGTTTCTGTGTGTCTGTGTATTGGTGTGTGTGTGTTTCTGTGTGTCTGTGTATCGGTGTGTGTGTGTGTGTTTCTGTGTGTCTGTGTATCGGTGTGTGTGTGTGTGTGTGTGTACATGTAGAAGCCATGGTACACAGCCAAATAAATATTATAAGATCAATACCTTTCCCATCCACTGCCCATACCTCTTAACTTCTCCCTCCCATCTCTTGAGCACCTGTGTCTCTGCTGTATTTCATGCTGAGAAATGTGCCCAGCTGAAGCATGCATAGATGATGCTGTATTGAACCATGTTGTTTGGACCTAGTTGTGGGCGCTGGACACCCAGTGAAGGACATCCCTGATAGGGTATGTAGTGCCTGGAAAACCCATTGCTCAGGTTATAACAGGAATCTCAGTTTCCAGTGTCCCCCAGACCTATAAACTGACAGGTGACTTCGTTGAAATTAGCCCATGGAGTTGTTCTAGGCAGATTTGAACGCCATACGTGGCTGTTTGTTCATTATTCTAATTTAATGATGCAGTCACACCTAATTAATCCATGTCTGGTTTATTCATATGCTGTATCTGAAGATCCAGAAGATTTCTCTAACTAGCCAGCTTCCTTGCACAGGGATAAGTGAAGGACCACCCCCTACAAAGAAGCATGTGTGGGCTTCTACAGGATAGGATCACTGTAGAGACAGTTGGCAAAGACATGCCGTGATCTCTGACACCTCCCTCCAGGAAGGGAGGCCTGACAACAGACCCAGAGTTGCCCAGGAGTGAGGTCTAGGTACCTGGGCTCACACACACACACACACACACACACACAGAGAGAGAGAGAGAGAGAGAGAGAGAGAGAGAGAGAGAGAGAGAGAGCATGCCTTCAATCTCAGAAATCCAGCAAGTACCCATTCCATTCCAGAAGGAAGAAGGCTGGACCACTGCATGCAATCAGCAAGGTCTGCTGGCCTGCCAAGCATTCTTCTGACCAGGGAATTGGTGCAGAGCACTGAGAGGCTGAGCTGAGTCAGCCTCCCTGCTTCTGGCCTTAAGAAAGTAGAGCCAGATGAATTATTATTGCCTGTGCACAGATAAACCAAGTCAGCGAGGAAGCGTGCTGCTCAAGTCCAGCCTGTAGAATGGCCTTTGAAGTGCTTTTCTGTGGCTGGTGCTGGCCAGACAGATCACAGTAAATGTCATCTCTCACCTAGCAGGTAAATTAAGAGGATAAGGCATCAACCTAATAATATCCTTATAAAATCAAACCTTCTCTCGAAAGTCCTAGGAGACAAGAGGCATCCAAAGATCAAACATGACATCGCAGTGTATTTGTAAGGACTGTCTTGTTCTGCTTCCTCCCTATAAGGCTCTAACTATTTGATCAGCTCTAAAAGGGCCAGTATTCTCAACAGACTCTCTTTCTGTCTCTGTATCTCTGTCTGTCTCTGTCTCTCTGCATCACACACATACACAGACACACACACACACACACACACACACACATACACACTCCTCAAGCATATGTACACAGATGTCTTCTTGCAAACAACATCCATCCTACCCTCCCATCTTATCCAATGTAAGTAGATTTTTACAGGTGCTTGAAATACAGAGCACACACTGAAGAATGCATATGCCCTTCCTGTAACGGGCTTATCAATACCTTTTAAAGAAATGTGACAGCCAGCCCAGAGTGATTCAGTTGTGTGGACAAAGGTTAGCATATAGAAATCCATTATTAATAATATCAATATCTTGGTTGACCAATATAACCAGAAACGGTATCATGCTGCTGCTGACGGGAGAGGCCAGGAGGACTCCACAATAGCAGGAAATTGTGCCCATGTAAAATTAATCATATTGACTGGTTCTAAGAATATACAGGGAGGTGATGATGTTGGGAGTGTTTACGTAGTGGGAAAGAAGACCTTGTTCCCAGAGGCTTCATAAACTCCTGGGATGCGCCCAGAGGGAATGGAGACATCCCTCCGGTAACTGGTAATAACAATTTCCATCTTCTGCCCTCTGCTTTCCAGCAGGGTGAGGTAGAGGAGAGGTGTTCTCTAGACAGGAAAAGAAGGAAATTAGATGCCCTAACCATTATCCATCCAACATATCCATATCTTTATATCGAATCAATACTTGGCTTAGTGTCACCGGATGCGACATGAGGAGCATCCTTGTTCTTCCTCATAATTGTGGGAAGAGGTCTATCTCCAAGGAAGTAGGGAAAACCTGAAGCAGTGGCCTCAATTGACAGAGAAGAGGACTGGACCTGGGAGATGCTAGGGTGCACATCACAACTTGATCTAGGAGGAAAAGCACTTGTTTAGATCAGTCACCTAAGTGCATTCTTGTGAACAGAGTCACGTGTTCTCTGAATGCATTGATGACAAGGTGAGAATGTTTTGGAATCTAAAAATCCAGTTCTCACCTAGTCTTACCTCTATTTGCAATGATGGATGAAAGGAAGAGTCAGGCTTCTTTGACCTTTGTATTGCTTTGGGGTTCCCCCAAACTTTTTACTCTCCTGCCCAAGGGAGCCCCTTGTGGTCATCCTTGTGGTCTTTCAATGCCCTGGAAGTGTTGACAGGAAGGAAAGGAGATTAACCCCCGTGTTAGTGCTCCACCAACCAAACCCAAAAGAATATCTTCTCGTTTCTTTTCTCTTTTCTCAAAGCCAACAAGACAGCTTGGAGGGAGCCTGCCTTCACACTCAGGCCTGTGGCAGAATTAATAATTGAGAGAGGCTCTGGAAAGAGCAGGGGCATGCCTTACACGGGGAAGGATGGCAGGATATAGCTATCTACGGATGAGTGGAGAGGGGTGTCTCTTGAAGTTCTTCTGTCTCATAAACAAGTACTCAGACCCTAGCATACTGGCCACATCAGGCCCCAAACATATTTGTTTCCACCCACAGAAAGCCACCAAGTGGCATATTCTGCATCCCATTCAGTAGCCAGTACTCAGTACCCATTCTGAGTTCTCCCCATCTTGTTCATCAACCAGCCTTCTCACTAAGCCCCCTCAGGTCTCAGAGTTCAAGTCTGGCTCCCAAAGTGGTCTCAGAAGGTGAGAGAGAAAGGTGGGTCCTGGTGACAGGGTTTAGATCTCCCCAGACGTTCCCATGCTCTCCCCTCAGCCACAAGTCACAGGGGCAAGCAGCTTCAGAGAAAACACCAGCCAGCATCAAAGCCTGACCTCTGCTTTAGACCCTTTGCAGAGAGTGGGGAGGAGTCCCCAAACTGTGGAGGAGGGCTCATCTCCTCTGGCTGTCGCCTGCCCTCTGACGGTGAGAAGAAGAACTCACACACCTCTGATGCCCCCTCGTAAATGAGCAACCTTCCACAGCCCAGGAACTCGGCCGGTTGGAAAGAAGGAACTGCTGATGCATCCAGTGCCATGCAGCTCCCACACCATAAGAGTGAGGGCTAGCATCTCCCTGTGGGAGTGGATGACAGGATCCAGGGACACTTTCCTCTCTTGGCAAGTCGGGTCTGGGTCTAAAGCATGAACTTAATAGTGACACACAAAGTAACCAGAAAATTCAGAAAGTATTTATCATTCCTCAACCTATGTGAGCTTTATTTCATTTCAAAGCTGAGCAATGATCATCTGGTTTAGTACAGTGTTGATTTTTAATCACACATAATGAGGAGATTCCTTGTGTTTGAAAAAGAACCAAAATCTTGTCAGTACTTGGGGCCTGATATGGTTTGACTCTAAGCTACCACCATTGTCCTGGACTTCTGCAAAGGAATGCCTAAACAGTTCCAGGAGAGGCTCACATCATGCCCGCACATCCTGTGTTCATGTCCAAATCCAAGAGGGATGGATTAGGAAGTGATTTACATACTCACCAGTCACCAGGTTCCACGCAGCACAGGAAGTCTGGCTCAGTGGAGCTGCAGAGGCACAGGGCAAGAGAACTGTCTCTGGCTTGTGGTCAAGGTTTTAGTTACTTTTCTGACCTTAAGAAAATATAATTAACAATTGTTTTATTGAGAAACTAAAGCATGCTCAGTGCTGTCCCTTTCCTGATGCAGTAGGCAAACCATTCCATTTGTTTTAGAGTTGATTCTAACTCAATTTGATTGGACAAGTTTGAAGATCTCCTGGAACAGAGAATGGGGGGAGGTGTGGAACTGTACCAGGGCATCTGAGCTGGACCCTTAGGGAGGAGAGAGGAACAGCAGGTGAATGGATTGTCTCCATTAGGGAAAGGTGTGTACTTAGGCTGAAAGATAACTACTAGACGGATGGGTAATAGTGTACTCTGGGCAGGAACCATTCTTCCAAGCATCCCTATACCCTTCCACTCCAGGGACCCTCAGTGAATCAGAGTGAGAAGGCATACCAAGCATACAGGCCATACCCATTGGACTACAGCCAGACTACCTCTCCTATGGGAGTGAGGTCCTGTCCTCATGCTTCCTTGCCGGCCTTGGCTTGTTTCTCTCTAGTTTCTCAAGTTTCTCTGCCAAACATTGACTTCAATTGTTCTGACCTTGTCTCAGATGAGCCAGTGATTTAGGAGGACTGGTCACAGCAGAGGCCAGACAAGCAGAAGGAGAGTGGTCCCTACGTCAGCAGGGTAGGAGGAGTGTCACAGATGCAGCTATAGCATTCCTCTGGTGCCCCAACCCTCCCCCTCATTCACCTCCACAGTGCGCACAGAGAGTTTCTTCAGAGATGGGAGGATGCCTGTGGGGAGGTGTGACTGTCCTAGTGCTGGGAAATCCCTGGGTGTGATGGGAAGGCACGTGTCATCCTGAGGTTCATGTCAAGACAGATTCTCTGAATGTCAGGCCCTGACCTCAGAAAGTGAGTACCCAGGTTCACACTCCAAAAATAATCATGGGTATGTGGTGGCAACCTCACGAGGATACACTGCCCAAAGGAAATGCCTTGGACGTGGAATGTGGTAATTCCTCACCATGAGGTCTCAGGTACAGGTCTGGGTGTTGCCACATCCATGGGTGGAAAGGGACAGCAAGCATCTCAAAGCAAGAGAGAGCAAGAAGGCAGAGCAGGAAGCCACATAACCAGTGGGTCAGAGTGTTCTGTTTTGTTCCATTCTGTTTTGGTTTTTGTCCCACTGCAATGAAGTCTCGTTCTCAGGCTGATGGACAAAGGAGTTTCTCATTTTGAATAAATATGGAACAATCATCAGCCTGGCTCAGGAAGAGTGGGCCAAGGAGAGGTGGGTGGGGAGTAGATGTTTCAGGGAAGTCAGCTGCACACACAGAACCTGCCGGAATGCCCTTCCTCATTACCTGTTTTGGGGCTGCAGCAGTCCTCAGCCACACCAGCCGCAACCCTCTGGGGCTAAGAAACTACTCATGGAATATGTAAGCTATAGTCTTGCTCCTGATAACCAACCCTGTCATTTAGATCACCCACAAAGGCTCCCTCGATGACTTTTTCCAGTCACACAGAGGGTTCTGGGGCTAGAATCCTCCTGCACCCTTCCTCTGTGCCTTTCCTGGTGCAGGAGTAGCTGGAGAGCAGCCAAGGAGTGAGCATTAAGGCAGGGGACAGTTTCCTGGAGTGACACTGGCCTTGCAGTTGGAAGAATCTTTACAAGTGCCAGGAAATACTGCTCTCATGTAACCAACACTCCTGCATAGGGTCCCAGGGGCTCCCAGGCTGCAGTGAGGGGCTTCTCCCATCTTCTGGGAAGAAAAAGGTCAGAACAGTTAGAAGGGATGAGGTAAGAGCCTTCAGATTCAGCTCCTGAGAGTAGAGAAAGCCCCTTCATGCAGACCTTGACTCCAAGAGTTTTCATCCAGAGACCAGAGGCGGGATTCTCGTTAAACTGCCAGGTTAGTCCTAACTCTAAGATCTCAGAAGACGGGGCTTTCAGTTACCTAGAGAGATAGGAAAGTCACCACTCGTGTAAACCCAGAACCTTTCCAGTTCCTGGTCCCTCTGTCTTCTCCACACTCACCACACCCATTTTCCAAACTCTTAAGCCCCAGACCCCAACCCAAAACCCAGGACAATCAGGCAACAAGCATCAACCTAAAGTGACCTTCTTTTCTTGTTCTTTACAAATCCTGCCTCTTGTTGATCTGACAGATTAGTCTGAGCAGAAATGTCCCTGGCGGCTAATGGACATTAACGTGTGACCGCCATCATGACATGTGTCTCCTTCTTATAGCCCAAGCTATAAGAAAAGAAATATCTACACCAGCCCAGAGGGAGACGAGGAGGTGCCAGGCAGACATCCCTATATGACATGAGTCTGTGTATGGCTCAGAGCGGTGAGGTACACATACAGTTATGCCTACAAGGCTAGAGCAGCAGGGGGACCCTCGCCCATCAACCTGATCCACCATCAGGGCAAACGGTCGTGCCAAAGGTTTAAAATATTAAACACACATGGCAAATTTAAGTCACTGTCATACCTGCAACACCAAATCCCTCCAGAGAGAAGCTCTGCTTGGGAAGTTTCTGAAACAGCTAGTAGTCCTGGGTGCCGGGGGTGGGCTTTCTTTGTTCATGCCCTCCCCTCAGGGCAGCAAGCGGGAGAGAGAAGGACTGTGGTGGATAAGAGTCGTGACTTTCCTCCTCTGCTGTGTTATTCATTACCTCTGATTTTTATCTAATCTCTCTCTGATTGTCCTGGCGAAACTTAATAGACAAAGTGAATTTTTATTACATCATCAATATAATCGCCAGCTAATCAACAGACACCGGGCCCACCGCAAGCCCAATAGCTCCTCTTCCCACTTCATAAATAGAAGAAGCAATCGCTGACAGGCCAGGCTTCTCCACCTCCTCCTGAGAGCGCCCGGTTTCTGCTGCACCCCTTTGCCAGACTGCGCCAGGGTATTCTGACTTTCCCTGAACCTCACCTCCACCCAGCGTGCCACATTGCTGGCTAGGGGCGAAACCTTCCCAGGGCTTGTGCTTCCGATGCCAAACACGCCGAATGTCGACTGATTTTAATTGTACTTCAGTGAATAGGATATGCCATAAAATACTAGATAATCCTCCCAACTGAAAAACATACCAGGAACTACACTATGTGCCACGTTAAGTGGTGTGTTCACTGTGCAACCTACACACAAAAGCCTTTCTGCCATTTAAAGTCACACCATCTTACACACCGTATCGTAGGCATCCTTACGTGTGCTGTGATATTATCATACACCTTCTGTTTATACGACATTTTACCTCACAAAATGCTGTCCTGTATCTTATTTCATTTTAGATCTGTTATGGTCACGTAAAATATACCTATTTTACAAAGAAAAAAATGGAAGTGGAACGACGAAGGCAAATTACAACCTGGTCAGATCGTGCCAGAACGAACAGACCAGTTTGGGCTTGGGATGTATGAGTTAGGACTGGGGGCCCTCAATCAGGGGCAGAGGTGGGTTGCTGGACCAGCAGGCAGGGTCCTGGGGCTTAGCCTGCTTTGCAGCCCCTGGCTATGGAGTACCCACCACATATCAATCTCCCTGACAAAGCTACCTTGTGTTAAAAGTGAAAATGGCCGTACTCCTTTCCAAGGTGCTTTGGTAGAACCGGCTCCTTTCATAACGTCATTGTGCTCCCCCCCGCCTCCCATCGGGTTTAGTCCACACTGCTTTGCTGTGGTTTTTGGAAGCCAGCGCATGTCGTGCAGGGTCAGACTTTGTAAATAAGCTAGGTGATGAGGCTAATGAGTCTGTCTTGGTGTCCATAACCCCAGCTGACAGCCTCGATGACGTGCAGGTTGTCAGAGCCATCTCTGGGAGTGGCCACCTTTTGTAAGGGTTGCCTCTGGTTCCACACAGAGGGTTGACTCACAGTCTGACTGTGTCAGGGGTTTGTGAACATCGTCCTTCTGCTCAGGGTGTACAACACCTATGAAGTATCCTTGGTCTCGTGGGGCCTCTGGATCTTTAAGAGCCTGGATGTTGCCTGATACAGGGGAACTGGTGTACCAAAAACACTCTGTTCCCTGCCACTGACTTCCCCCCTTACACCATTGCAGTGGACCTGCTCAGCTCACTTTTTAGGGTCATTGTGGGGATTGGATAAGATGGGCACACACAATACGAACAGTTCAATTTCTCTGCCTATTCATCCAAATTACGGGCTGGTGCTCCCACAGAACACCAAGCGGCTCGGCTGTCCTCAAGACACAGAGGACAGAGGGGGCACTGAGCATCGCAGGTAGACAGAAAAGATTAATATTGTACCTACTATGTGGTACACGTAGCCTCTTGCCAGGATTATCTCACCAAACCCTCATGTCTAAAGTGGCAGATATGTCACCGAGCTCCTCTGAGCGTGAAGAAAGTGAGATCTCTGACAGCAGCAGCCCAACATAGCTTCACACACCCCATTCGTCAGCATTCTCAACCTACCACATTTCCTTTTACAGAAGTCAAAGGCCATCTCCATCACCCAGGTCTGTAGATGAGAGAGTGGGAGCCCCGCAACGTACCAGTTACTGCTCTCACGTGCCATACCCTGACGTCTCACACAGATGATCTAAAGCTACAGGCAGACGACAGAGACTTGTGTACAGTGCTGGGTGCACAGAGACAGCACACACAGACACTGTTGCCTGCAGATACACCACATACAGGGGCACATAATCAGACAGATCCACTTACAAATACACACACACACACACACACACACACACACACACACGTCTCTAAGAACAAAACTTAGTTAATCAAAAGCATACACTCAACTAAATGACCTAACTTGTTAGGCGCAACAAAGCTAGCTGGTGTGTAGAAGTGACGAAAATGACATATTATAGAGGGAAAACAGGTACAGGAGGCCCCTTAGTTCTCTTCTAGCCCAAGCTAGAGGCCAAAAGTCCTCTCCCTGTGTAGCCCGGGAGTATCATCAAGCCTGAGACAACAGCCTCTTAAATCAGCAAAGGCTTGGAAGTCCAGTGCCAAGGTACTCCCTGTGCATCTTCTCACTGTGTCAGTCTTTGGATCTAGGGCAGATTTCTGTTCACCTGACCAACACCAAAGACAGGCCCTGGAGAGACTGAGGACAGACCTCCCAAGGGGCATTCTCCTCTATCAACTGACTCCGAGCAGATCTCTGTGAGGTAAAGAAAAGTGCATGGACAGCAGAAGTGGTGGCAACTGAGAAGGGGTGGGGGTTACCAGGCAGAGATTGTCCTGGATACCATCATAGACTACCACCTACTATGGCTCAGAGCCTGAGAAACAGCCCCTTGCTCACACCAGGTCTTCTGGGATTACCCAAGGGTGCTCAGACTGTGAGGCTCCTACTGGTCTTTACAAATGCACTTGGTAAATTATTCCATTCAGCTGCAGTGAGTGAGTGCTCACTGGGTTGCAAGAGCAGTCTGTGGTGGAAGGCACCTCTCTACACTGGGACATATCTTCCAGGACACCTCCTGTAGATTCCTGTTATTCTCTCAGGCTTTGCACAAACTGTCCTTGTGTGTAAAGTGCATACCGCGTACACTGGACCAATGTGGAGAAGAGCCAAGTTTTCTATGCTGACTCTGAAAAGAGAAAAAGACACAGAGCACGCTCACTGTTCGCCCAAGATGGCAAAGCTCCCCTACCCTGGGAAAACCACATCCTCTCTCTTCCAGATCTAGGACTATGTATGTCTCATGCCAAGACCACTTCAGTCCCCGGCTTAAGAATCTTGGGCAGGCTTCCAAAGAATGGAACCCTCCACTGTGACTGCATTAATAAGGTGTGTGTGTGTGTGTGTGTGTGTGTGTGTGTGTGTGTTGTAACAAATGACTACATGGAGTGTGTAGTGTGTGTGCATGAGAATCCATGCCTCCTCCATAAAAGTACATGCCAGTCTCAGCCTGTGAGACCCAGGCAAGGAGATGCGTGGACATGTGCGCTCATACATGCTGAGTTTATGCAGGCATGTGTGGGCTGTGATGGCTCAGCTGGGCCAATTTTTAGTGACAGATTGTGTGTACGTCTATGACTACAGTTTCTACCAAGTGCATGGAAAAAACAGAAAAGATGAATCCAACTCCCTGGGTGGGCACTCCTGAAGCTCTGCAAATGTGTGTACGCGTGGGTATCTCTCGGTAGGGTCTGTGCATAAGGGGTATGGAGAGAGCAAACGTGAAGTCACACATTGTCCTTCAGACAGACCTTGCTGCTATCCTGGATGCCCAGCTGATCTGTGTATGAGAAAAGGAGAGAGACACACACAGAGAGACAGAGACAGAGACAGAGACAGACGGGAAGACAGAAAGGCAGCTACAACAGGGAGAGAGGCCTCCACCTAACCCTGTCCATCTGGGATAAAGCAGATGGGATTAAGACCTGATCTGGGAGGCTTTGCTTGGAGGACAATGCCCAGGAGGACTGGGGTAAAGCCCTGTCACACCAAGCGCACCTCTGCTTTGCTCACATGGGCATCTCTTATACATGCACAGCCCCCAAGCCAAGCCACAGATGCCGTGCCTCTCTGGCTCTCTCCTAAGTCCCTAAAGGCTGACTCCAGCAGCAGAAAATCAACACGACCCAGGTCTACACCACCTCTGAGGCAAGCACAAACTCACTGCTCCCCAGGGTCCCACCTAGAGAATCTCAAACACAGATTGGCAGCTAAGCATGCACTCATTTAGAGACCTAACTATTCTAGTTCTTGGGGTACGCCCCTTTGCTCACATCCAGGCTTTTCAGAAGGCTCCACAGGTAGGTGGAGTCTGCTTGACTCTGGTAGCTAGAAGTACCCTCCACTCCCCCAACATCCTTAGGAGCCTGCAGTGCATTTTCCTAGAAGTCTCATGGAGTCCTGGCCTCCACACCAGACCTCTTGCCTCCCTACAGATGGGGTTAGGAATCTCCAGTTGAATAACAGCCCCAAGGGAGTCCCTGTCACGTGATCCATGAAGCCCTAGGCTCATTTCCCAGGCCAGATTGTCAGAATGCTGTGGTTTTCCCCGGCCCTAAAGAGGAACACCTCAAAAGTGTCATCCAACACCAGTTTCTTTTCCAGGGGTACAGCCCACCACATCTCTATCTACCTGCACACCAGAACTCATTCCTCAGGCCATTGCCATAACTATCATAAGGACGTTACTGCCCCATGTAGAAATCCTACTCTCATACACAAATACATACACATATGCACAGAGAGAGAGAGAGAGAGAGAGAGAGAGAGAGAGAGAGAGAGAGAGAGAGAGAGACTACTTACACATGCACAGCTGAACCTTGACACCTTGACGTACATAGTTCAGTTCAATTTCTTGGCTTGCAAGTGTGAAGACATATGTCCTGGTGCTGTGGCATCTCTCTCCTACTCCACACCTAACAGGGCTTCCTAGAGCCTCCTAGACCCAGATGGCGGCCATAGAATGTTCCAGGGTAGCACAGGTTAATAAGATGGGCACAATCACCCTGTCCAAGCCCGGCTGCTGCTGCAAGGACAACTATGGTACTATTTGATCCAGCCTCAGTTTCCCTCTCTAGCCAGTGGAAAATCAAGTTACCTAAAGAAATGCATTGTGAGCAGGAAGTGCTGTAATCTAGGTAGAACATCTGGCATGGTACCTGGGACCTGGTGAGCCTATCGTTGTAACTACAGAGCAAACGAAAAAGAGAAGTTAATAGAGCTCATAGCCCAGGCACTCCCCAGCCTCGCCGCCTATGTCCTCTCCATTCACCTGGCCCTTCCTGGGACATTAATTGTCCCCAGTCTGGTGTACTCTCTTCCTTTCCTCTTCCCTCAAACCAAAATTAGCTGCTTTGAACAAGGAAGAAAGTCTCCTTCCAGAAGCCTCTCACTCTTGCAACCTCCACAACCTCTTTGAGTCCCTAGAGCCTGAATCTTGCAGCCCAGGGCCTCAGACACCACCACCACCACCCCCCTTTACAGCCCAGCCCAGGCAGGCTCCACTGTGCATGCATATTAAGTCTGCCTCTCCTGGCCCTGTGGACTTTCCACAGCAAGCCAGCACGGTGACACATGGCAGCTCCTTCGATAATCTGGAGAGACAAGAGGGACTATCACTCCACATCCCAGCAAAATCCACTTGCTTTTTTTTTTAACCATTAAGTTAATTTACATCACTCTTTGCTGTGAACAGTGCATGTCATAGAAAAAGTAAAACGATGAAGTGGCTGTAGGAGAAGAATGAGACTAGTATTCGTGATTCTCAAAAAATAATAATAATAACCACTGTGAATGTGTGCTCATGGCCATAGCCCATCCAGGTCAAAAGCCTCCTCCAGGTTGGGCTGGGCTCTTGCTTATCTGCTGCATCCCCAGCCTGGGATACACACTGTTGGAGAGGTAGAAAGAACAATACTGTCCCCTGTTTGGAAGGTTCAGGACTCCTAGTGAGTGAGCACTCAGAAAAGATTCCCCCAAGCTATGCTAACACTGCCTGCTCCCACTGCACTAGAATACCCAGGTGACTGTCACAAGTCTCTTTGTGATTGACAAAAGGAAGAAGGTAGCAACCTGAGGAGGTAGGTCAGGGACGAGTGCTGGAGGATTTGAGAACACTGAGTCCATCACCTGTTTCTATAGGCCTCACCAATTTCACATGGGAACAGGGTATACGAGCCATGAGAACCCCTCACTCTCCAACCCTGCCAACCCGGGACTCTGAGCCCAGGAGGAAGCCATTTAGAACCATGGAAGATGCAGATGTATTCAACCATGAGAGGATCTAAGGACTGGCTTGGGACCACAGCAAAACTGGGGACAGGTGGAAAGGCTGAGTCCTCACAGGGACTGTGGGGTGGGAGAAACTGAATGCAGCAGTCTGGAGGCAGCTCTCTGACACACTACAAAGACTTAAGTTTCACACTTTATATCTACAAGGATGGCTGTGTGCAGTGGTTGTTATTCTATAAGTTCCTCCTAACCTGTAAGCCGGGAGTAATACTGACTCTGTGAGCTATCGTGTCAATTAAAGGAGAATGTGTAGAAACATCTAGAACAGTCTTGCATAATGGTAATAACCGTAGCGATAATAATAAGAGAAGAACCGTTAGCATGTATTTATCAGTTGTCGGTGCCAGCACAACACCAAGCATTCCAAAACACCATCTCATTTAATGTTTCCTGTTTTCCTAGGGGAAGTTTCCATTTCTGTTTTATAGGCAGGGAAACAGGCATAGAAAGTCTGAGTAGCTTCTCGGGGGACAGCCAAGACACCAAGCTGTGCACCAGAGAATCATAGTCTAGGTGAAGAGTTCCGCTGCCTGGAATGGTTAGGTCCTTTCCTCGGTAGATGACGGAGTCTTCCAAACTGGGCTTCAGCTTCCGGGCGTGGAAGCCTGTGATGGACGAGCACAGCATCAGGCTCCTGAAGTTCAACGGAGGCCCAGTGAGCACTCAATAAGGAGTGTTTATTTATTGCTTCTGTTTACAGCTCTATTCCCAAAGTGAATTGTTTGTTTAAGCAAGGAGCATTTACCTTTATTACAGTCATTGGTAAATAAAATTATATTTGCATTTCCACAAATATGAATGAGTTTAATTAGTCTTGCAGTTCGTACACAGGAGCCAGTCCAGGAATCACATTCAAGAGCTCACATTTTTACCCTAGGCAAAAGGCCTTCCCAGAAGAGTCCCATCAGAATTAGATCATTCGTTCATTCGTTCACAGTTACTGATCACCCATTGTGGGCCAGGCACGGCCCTAGCTACTGGAGAAACAGCAGTGACCCAAGGAAGATGGATCCCTGGCTCTCGCACACCTATACTCACACTCGGGAAGTCAGATAAATTAAGCATAAGAGTTAAACACCTGTTCACAAGTGCTGAGCTGAGAATTAGAACATGCAGATGAAGAGCGGCAAGCTACTGTATTCTGGGTGAGTGGGGACAGGCCCCCTGGGAAACTGACATGAAGTTGAGACCCAGACCAGCCGAAAAAGGCAGAAGCGCACGAGACGCCGAGGGAGAGCAGACACAAAGGGCCTGAAGCAGTGGCAGCCTTCGTGTGTGCCAGGGGCACAGAAGTGCTGTATCAGGGAGTCCCGGGTAGGAGACGGCTGACAAAGACGGCCTATGACGAGCCTGGCGGGATGAGGGAACTTTAGCCAAGTGTATTGTGCTGCATTATATTCTACCAATAAGAAGCATGTTCTAAACACTCCCCTAGAGAGCTCTTGAGCTGCCGTATGGAGCCAAGCACCTAGATGACAACAACAGCTACAGTCCTGAGCAGGCAGCTAGCAATGAGTTGGAATTAGTTTAAGCAGAGAGCGTTCAAGGCATGCCTGTGTGGGCATGCATTGTGAAAGTGGGGGTCCTGAAGAAAAGGAGGAGCCAAGGACGATCTGACAAATGGGTGAATGTCATTTAAAGAAGAAAGGCACTTGAGGGGAGGGTGATCAAAAGTGAGGTTGGGGTGCTGAGATAGGAGAGTCTGTAGCACACATGGGTGAAGGCCAGAGAAGGCAGTGAAATCAAGACCCTGAGCTCAGGATAAAGACAGGAGCTACAGTGTGAGAAACATCCAGGTACCACGGTTGGTTTTAAGGTCATTTCAAACTGAACAAGTGAAACAGGACTTCCTAACTGCCATCTTTGGTCTTACTTGGTGTGCACCGAATGTCAGTTAAGTCACAGGCTGTGCACTGTGCACTTTGAGATCACACATATGAATACTGGAGTCCAATTGTCCCATCTTCTAGCAAAGCACTCCGTGGAGGTGAACTTAGGACCACATCCTGACCCTCAGCTGTTAGCAAAGTCCACACACAGGACTGTGCCCTGCCAATGCTCTCATGCTATACCTTTATGTAATCCATCTTCTGCTGAGCCTCTCCTACTGCCCTCTCATAGGGTACCAGTTTCCTATGATGCCAGAGCTGAGTTCTGCCCAGGAGATAGAGCCACTGTCCGGGGGTGAGTCAGCCAATTCTCAGTTGAGATGTAGGTCGCTCAGCTCCTGCCTCCCTTGTCGGCTCCTTTGACAAGAGCCTTCCACCCTCCCCATCCAGTAACCCATGTCATCGTCACCTACATGCCCCTACTCTACCTTCGATGGCCCCTGGAGCATGGTCTGACCCTAGTGACTCCCTTGGGAACTTCTGTTTGACCCTAGAGCCACTACCAAATGTCTGAGAAGATCTGTTGGGGTTTTCTCTTTTAGAGTAAAAGAAAAAACAATACAAAAAAATAAATAAATAAAAAGTCAACGTGGCCAGAGAGAAGCTGATGAGTTACAGACATGTTAAAGATGTATCTTATGGAAAGGACATGTGACCCTGGGCTAGGAAAGCAATGTGTGGCCCCAGACCTTCAGGGACACTAGCACCCCATCTGCATCCTTACTGTCTGCAAGCAAGGAGTGTCCACAGTGGACTGTACCCCAGATTGTTCTTCCCAAACACAGAATCCAAAACCTCCTTATTGCCACCATCAAGAGTACCTTGATGAGAATCCAGTGTCAAAATGGAGGTCTTCAGAAAGTATAGGTCCTGGAAAGGAAGAGTAAAGGATTGGCTGGGGAAAGGATGGCTCACCTCAATACATGTACACTGTCCCTTATTACATGTATGTAATAATATCTATGTCCCAGTCTACAACTCCCACATGACCACATATGCTCTGACCAAATTTGAGATAGACCCTATAGCCAATACATGTAGCTGTGTATGTTCATTTAAATCAAGTTTCTTTGTATGTAATTAGAAATCTAGTCCCCTCCCTATCTCATTAGCCATCCCTGCAATGGTCAATGGTCAAAGGAATCTAAGCATGTCCTGGGCTTCCTACGAAGCCCAAGCTCGGTAAACCCACCAGTGAGCTGTAAAGCTCAGTAGAAGATACACTCAACACAATCTCTCCGAGCACAGCAATGTGGTTCTGGGGAGTGTGGTGGCATTGGCTCAGCTGACTGGGAGCAGCATACAGCTGCTGGTACATCCTAACAGCACTGCACTTAGGAAAAGAACAAGTAGCAAAGGGTGGTGGTTTGTGTGTGTCGTCATTGATGTATGAGTTTGTATGATATGTGCTTCTGTGTGTATACCGGCACACTGCACACATATGTGTGGGGCCATAGGTCACTCCTTAGTCAGTGCTCACTAAGCCTGGAGTTCACCAATTTGTCCAGTCTGATGACCAGGGAGCCCCTTAGGGTTCCTCCTGTTTCTGTGTTATAGGCACAGTCCTGTGTGTGCCTGGCTTTTTGTTGGTAGTTCTCGGAGCCTGATTCATGTCCTCACACTTGTATGACTGACTAAGCCATCTCCCCAGCCACCTCAAACGACAATTTCTACTGACTGTGTTTGGCCTTTACACTACTGTATAGTAGAAATATGCTAAGTGAGATGTGTTAAACGGTGTGTGCCCATGATGAGCCGCTGTTCTAAGATGTGGAAGAGGGGCTGGGTGTTGTACCTACACACACTGATGAGTGCTCATAAAAACCAACATGCAGGGACCTCTGAGAGGTATGCTGTACATGCATGTGTCTAGGCTGCTGTGCATGAACATGTTTAAGTAGATTTTACCTCTGTCTCAAGCCTCCCATCCCCAGATGTACGAACCCAGGCTGCAGAATCTCACTGACTGAGTTCAGATGTTCATCCTCCCACACTCTAGCTGTGTGGCTTTAGGCAAGAGCTCAATGTTTCTGTGCCTGGGCTTCTTCTTTACAAAGCGAAGATAACAACAGAGCCATTGGCCAGGTTATTAGAAACATTGCATGAGATGATATGTGCGAAGCTCTCAGCACACGCTGCGCTATTAATAAATGTGAGCTGTTAGCATAGTCTCCAGGAGTGTGTGCTGCACCAGGGCAGCCTTGAAGGGCGGGCACAAAGGGAGAGCATAGAGAAAAGTAATGGGAGACAGGAGAGTGGCACTGAGGAATTCACCAGGCAGGAGCTCAGGGCACCAGTGGCCTTGGGTAGAGAGTCTGGGGTCAGAAGCCATCACCAGGACCATGGAAGCAAGATGGTGCTAGGAAGAAGCTCAACCACAGCCAAAACATCCAGAGGACCACATGTGTAACTGCTCCGCACGTCAAAATTATATCCCCTGTTTAGCAAAGCACCAAACCACTGCCCCTATACTCTTTGCCCTCCAGGATCTCAGATCCTCCTGGGAAGTGAAAATGACCCCAGAACAACAATCAGAATGCAAAGATTCGGGTCAGCAAAATAACTCAGCAGGCGAAACACTTGCCCTACAAGCCCAGAGCCTGAGTCTGATCCCCGGTGGTCACAGAAACATGAAAAGAGAAGCCAATCCACAGAGTATTCTCCTGACTCCCCCACATTGGAGCCGTGGAGTACATGCGCCCACACGCACATCATACATATAAAATAATGATTACCAATAAAAATAATAATTTGAAAGAAAGAAAATTCCCTGCACAGGGGGTTCCTGGGGACACTCTTTTCTGAGAACACAAAGAAGCACAAGCGGCATGACCTGTTCACAGCATGGGCTGGGTGTGGAGTCCTGAATGCAGAGGTCGTGAACACAGAATAATGTTTGAAATGAGTCCAAAGGGTGCATAGATCTTGTTCGTGATCTTTGCTGTGCTGTTTTGTTTCCTTTTATGTTTTTTGGTTTTTTACTGAGACAGGTTTTCATTCACAGTGGCATGGAACTCAATATCTCATCCAGAGTGATCTCAAATGTGTGGCAAGTCTCCTGCCTCATACCCCAGTGTGCTGGGATCATAGTCCTGCATCACATCACCCAATTCTAGGATTAAGGATATCTTACAAGTAACAAAATGGAATCTAGTACAATTGGGCTGCTCACCCAGGACTACACAGCTAGTAACAGTCACGAGCCCAGGCACAAAAAAGACACAAAATAAGAAGACATTAGTTCTTGTGCAAATGCACAGTGGACAGCCTCTGAGGGGACCTAAAGTGCAGCAACCTGTCAAACCCTCCCACCTCAGGAGGTCTAGGTGACCTCACAAGGTCCCACCCAGTGCTCACTACAGGCTGCCTGTGTTTCCAGATGTGGCCAGCAGAGGGCACCAGGACCACTGTGCAGCTGGGCCAGGGACTTGACCACCTCAAATTCCACATTCTCATAGCAAACCCCTGACACTCTTGCCTAGTAAGCATGAGGCCCTGGGTTTATAGAACCTGTTCTGGAAAAGAAAGAAGTCTCCTTCAAGGAAGTCTTGTGCCTGACGTGACAAAATGGCTGTGCTTCCTGTGGCTAGCACTCAGGGAAGGAAGAGGGCGGGGACTGCCTATGTGATGCCCAAGAATGGTTGCGAATCCCTAGCAGCCCAGTGGAATACCATATAACCCTCCTGCCAGGCTGCACACTGCAAGCAGGATAGGAGAAACAATCACAAACATTCCCCCCGAGAAGTCCTAGCTCCCACCCCACCCCCAGATGTGTGACAGATAAGTGTTCCCTCTGATGGAGATCAGGCCAGGCATAAGCCTCCCTGCCGTGAAGAGGCACACTTACCTTGGCACTCTGCCCCTTGAATAAAAGGCACAATCCTATCTGAGAAGCCCAGGCCTTTCGTAGTCCAAGGTGAAATTATAGACTGCAAAAGATCTAGTCTGAATTTGTTTTTCTTTTCCCCCACTTCTGAGGACAAGCGTTCTTTTGGGTTGGGTGGTGACAGTTTAGAGATTAAGATGGCTATCAGGCTGTGGTCACGCTAACTGAGGAGACAGGGGGAAGGGGGTAGATGACAGGGTTCCAGAAGATGTCATGGAGGCAAGGGCAAGGCTGGGGGGGGGGGGCAGGAGCATCACCTGTGTGGGACATGCCAAGTGATGGCCCCACCAGGTCCCATTTGGCCTCAGCTTTTTGTGTGTAGATCTGGTGAAACCCAGTCAGGGTGGGTCACCTCCTCTTTCCCCTGATGGTGGTGAGGGTCACCAGCAAACCCTTCCAGTCTTTGTGTGCAAAAGTATGAATGAAGAAGGCACACTGGCCCAGAGCCTTTCCTGTACCTGGAAAGCCTGCATCTGTATGAAGCAGAGGTGATTTCGGTTGCCAGAGACGGGAAAGTGCAGTAACTGACTGACTGTGAGGGGACCTGCCTAGGTGGGGTTGGGGCTTCTTTCTGTCCTGATACAACACTGTATCTAGCAAGCAACCTCCCAACCTCCCATCTGACGCACAGACCACAAGCTCCGCCTTGCCCACCTCGCATAGGTGTTGTGATGCTCACAACAGACAAGACCATGAAGAAAAGGCCCTCGCAGCACAGACGCCCCAGCAGACCCGGAGCTGGGGAAATGGCTGCTGCCCCATCAGCTGCCTTTGGAAGGGGTGGAGAAGATAGGAAAGTACAAAAGCAAGGCTCGGGGTTGGGGATTTAGCTCAGTGGTAGAGCGCTTGCCTAGCAAGCACAAGGCCCTGGGTTCGGTCCCCAGCTCCGAAAAAAAAAAAAAAAGAAAGAAAGAAAAAAAAAAAACAAAAGCGAGGCTCTAGGGAAGAAAACGTTTCCATTTGCCCACATTCAACCATCCTCATGTCTGGTCTCAAGGATTCCAAGAGACCACCGGCCCTGCCTCACACCACACCAGCCTGTACAGTGCTCAGTTCTCCCCGGGGAAGCCTGTTTGCCACTCTACCCCTCCCAACACCCCTCCAGAGAACATTCTCCCACCTCCCCCATTGCTGCCACAAACAGCTGTGATTCAGAGTTATTTCCAAGGAAACCAAAAAAAAAAAAAAAAAAAAAAAAAAATCCCAGCATCAGGGTAAATTTCAACAAAGCGGTGGCTCCAGAAGCACAGCCTGCAGGATTCAGCTCTGGGCTCCAGGCTCCATCAACTCCATCCTCCAGGGACAGATGTAGGCAGGACCTATGCACGGGGGCAGCGGCAAGGAGGGGCTCTGGATGATTCCCCAAAGTGGAAATTAAAGTTCTTGATCACATTTGTTGTTTAGCCTCGGGGTCCTTGCAAATACAGGAACAGAGGGGGTGGGGCAAAGTCGGCAGGGACTTTTTTTACCAGGGGGCGATCCTGCTTTCTCCTGTTCCTGGCCAAACTGGCAGCATGACTTCGGCAAGGGGCCTTTCTCCTGGTGGTTGCCCAGAAGTATCCCAGGCTAGTTCAGATTGCACTCTCCCGGACCTAGGAGCTTGCCGTTTCCCTGGAGCTTACAGTGCAGAATTCTCTTAAATAACACCCATGTATATTTTATCTCTGGGTAGCCTCATTTGCATGCATGGCAATATGCACCATGCTGAGTGGTGGGGCTCACTGGCCCACTCCTCAAACCCTCATTGTATGTGAGTATGAGAAGCCGGTTGAAAGCCAGACCTGGGACCTCGCCATGTGGGCTTGGGTTTGCCTGTTGTGCTGGGACGGGGAGTCTTGGTTGGGAAGTCTGTCCTTGCAGCCCCCAGGCAGACAGGGAAGGGAGGCTTCCAAATCTGCTCTGGGTGATGGTGTCAGTCTTATTTTAATCCTGACTGACAAGGAAAACAGCAAATAGACACAAGAAAACCCAACAGGCATGTACTCTCTTCCTTTATTAATACCAGGAGGCTGCTGCTGCCTGCCTGGCATTACATGGGGAGGTTATTCCAATTCTAGAGCCATCACTTGCAAAAGCCTCCTCATTGGTAGAGAGGTTTTTCAGGTTGGTATAACTCAAGGGAGAACCTGCATGAAGGAAGGCAGGCCACCTCTCCCAGGCCACATTCCCAGGACAAGGAGGACTACAGTATAGATGGCTGAAGCCCTTCGGATCTTTTGAGGCCAGATAGTACTGCACAGCCCCAGAACTGCCAGGCTGCAGCCTGGGTGGTGTAACACCCAGCCTCTTGGCCTTGTGAGGCACATCACCTGTTCTCAAAGACTGCAGCCATCCACTGTGTAGGGCAGAGTAGGTAGTGACTCATTCATAGTCAGTCCCCTGCCTCCCCTTCCCTCTCCTCTCCTCTGGCCCTGGAGATGTATTTTGCATCCTTTAAATGATCTTGTTTATTCTATGTGTTGGAATATAGTTATCTGAATATTAATTATGGCGGCTTTCGTGGAGTTCAATGGTTGAATGCAGGAATGGAGAATTCCTCCTTCACTTTCAGCCACCTGCTTTGATTTCTCTGTTTATCTGCTTGACTGAGCCGAAATCAGTTTCTGTAAGTGAAAGTCGGCTGCTTGAGGCAGATGTTAATACTCAGAAATAGTTTACAGGATGCTATTAGCATAAGTAGCAAGAGGCTAACAAACAGAGGTGCGCAGGGCCGATGTCAGTCAGGGTGGTGACAGGGACCGAGAGGTGGTAGCTCACCCCGTGAGCCTGAGCCCTTTCCAGAAGAAGGAGCTCAAGTGCTGGGCACCTTCTATAGGCGTTAGCCCCATCCTCCCCACCCCAGCACCCCTGTATACAACCGGCTGGGGGCCGATGATTAATGACAGCAAGAACTGTAACCAAATTGTAGTGCCATTAGCACCAAGTCACGACTGACAACTAGATACATCATCTCTGAGGCTTCTATCCAGCTAACTAATTTAACTATGTGGATACGGGAAACGTTTCACTGGTGCCGTAAGGCAAATATTTCCAGTTTCTTTGAACAACTTAGGAGCAAAAGAGAGGTGAGGATTCTAGCTGGGTCCTATGGTCAGGGTCAGACCTGTATTCTCTGGAATCATCCCACATATACGCACACAAGTCAGGGCCCAATAAGCATCAAAAATGAGTCCCTGACTCTTGGTCCTCTCGTGTAGACCACAGGTTTCCCTTAGGTTCAAGGACAGTTGGGATGGAGACCTCATCCCCACCCTGAGTTTCTCTGCAGCTCCCCACTCTCTCCAGGAGAGGGACTTGCTGACGAGAGAGGACAAGATACAGGTGTGCCTGGTTCCTCACAGAGCCGCGCCAAAAATAGTGGATGCAAATTGTTATTATCTTCTTTTTGTCATTTCTTTTCTTACAATGGGTTCTATCTGAAACGTGCTGTGTTTGCTCATCAAAGAGCCTTAAAAGGAATCCTTTTAGAGCCGACGCAAGCCTTCTGCTGCATGAATAGTTGCCCTTTAATTCATCTGGTTTATGAGCTGGGGGGCCGGGGGCTGTCCCACAAGTCTGTGTTTTTCAAAGCCAGTCCCTGTGTTATCTGATGATTTGTTCTCCAAGTAGACAAGTCCTGTTCTCAGACCCTCTGCCCTCTGACTACTGGAGAGGCCTCGGCTTGGGGGCGGCTAAAGGACAAAGATGCTAACGCCATAACAGAAGCACTCAATTCCCAAACTTCTCAGATGCCTTACTGGGTAGGCTCTGTGTGGATCAGCAAATCTGGTCCTTTGTCTGGGATAACCAACTCACATCCCAGGGAACTGAGGACAAGCTCCTGGAATAACGTCTGAAAGCAGACATTTAGGAAAACTCAAGGCAAGCCGATGGTGGGAAAGACATAATCCTACATTTGGTTCCTGCATAAGCAAACGCATAGCTCACAGTGAATGCAGTCCTGCACCTGGCGGAAGTGGCAGGGCGTGGCATCTGGACCCACAGAGCCAGCTTGCTGGAAAGCTTTCATTCTAGAAGCGCCCACCCACACCAGTAAACTCTGACAACAGGAATGGCAACAACCCAGATCATTCTGGGAAATTTAACTTCCATGAGCGATGTCCAGATAATGGAGATGGGAAGGAAGGCTTTGGCACAGAGCAGCTCTGGACCCTCTTGCTGGAAAAGGCACTAAATAGATAGTGTCAGGTCACTGGTAATTACCCAAACAGATGAGCATGCTCTCCAGTGTGGACTATGTCCCTTCTGAAGCTCTATCTTCTCTCATTTGCCATGAGTTGGTGGATATGGCATTCATACGCCAGTGGACATAGAAGGCAGGTTTAAATATGTGTAAGCAAAGAGTCGTTGTTTCTTTCTTTTCTGTCAGAAATCAGCACCATACTTAACTTCACTTTTTTTTTATTCTAACTCTCTACCTCATTTTCCAGAAAATAAGAAGTCAGACTGCCAACCCATGTGCTCTTATCTGGTCATCTCTGGTGCCCAGAGGGGTCCATTTCCCATTTTTGCCCTAAAGGATCTTTCTCTTATATGTCTTTCATCATCTAAGAGGCACATTGTAGATGTGTAGCTCAATCAATAGAGTGCTTGCTTCGCATGCAAGAAGCCCTGGGTTCAAACCCCACCACTGCATATAAGGCTAGGAGTGGTGGTGCACACTTGAAATCCCAGCATTCCTGTAGATGGAGCCAGGAAGAGTGGAAGTTTAAGGCTATCTTCAGCTACACCGTGAGTTTGAAGACAGCCTGGGCTACAAGGGATGCTATCTGGAAACAAAAGAGACTGTTTTACAACCATATAGTGGGTACAGTCTCCCCCAAAAATGAATGCAGACCCCTTCATATATAACCTTACAAACCCTGGGCAAGAGTCACAGAAGTAACTAAGGGGCTTCAAAGCGCCAAGAACAAAGATACATTCTCCAGCAGGACACAGATTTAAAGTCCCTGGGTGCTCAGAAGAAAAAGGGCTATCTCCTGGGTGGATGGATGACTTGGGGAGTTGCAGCATGGGCTGCAGATCCTTCTCTCTCGGTTTTGTTGAGTTGGTCAGGATTATGAACCACAGAGATCAGGAGAAGTGCCCCACACAAGGAGAAAGGTTAAGTAGTGGTAGAGAGATGCTGAGAAACAATGCATGGACTGGGTGGGCCAGCGTGGCAGGGCAAACACCAGTATAGGCCTTCAAGCTGACTTCATTCAATTCCAGGCTGAGTTCTGTGGGCTATAGACAATGTGTGGATGGCAATAGGGGTGGGGCTGCCAGCAAAGGCTCCTAGGAGTAGCCTATCCTATAAAGGGGCAGGAAAAGGCAGGTGGTGCTCCTTGAGCATCTGTGCTTGAGGCCTGGCTCCTTTCACACACAGCTACACACTACCCCTAAAGCTACATGGAACGCATATCCCACACCTGGCTCAAAGGATCCCTGTCTCCACGATCGAAGCCCTTCACCTCCAACCCTCTTACCCCCAAAGACTTCTGGTTCCCAAGCAGTCCCACTCTGAGTCCTCTATTTCCTTAAAGGTTTTGCTTGAGACAAACTGCTCTTATTAAATAAATAATTGATTCCTGTACCCATTTTTTATTAATCAAAGGCTAATCAGAGCTGCAGATCGGCATGCGGCACCCAGCATTAGCCATGCCGAGTGGATATAATTTTTGCTAAAAGCAGCGAGGTGCTATTTTTGCTTTTCCCATGCAGCCTCATCAAGGGGACATGTGCAATTTTCAGTGGGAAATATGGAAAGGGGGCTGCCGGGGTTGGGGGACTCCAGTATGGCAAGCTCAGCTGCACAGTACATGCTTACCAGAGACCCTAAGGTTCTGGAAAAAGGGAGTCTGAGGACCCAGCTCCTGTATTGGAGAGCATCCTGACTGAAGTAGACGTGAGAGTGAAGGCTACCACAACAGAGGCCAGGATGTCGAGAGGACCCTGCCTTGTAAGACAGAGCACTGCTGGAGTTCTCCCAACTCACTCTACCACTCTGTTCTGCTATCTCACAAGCAACCCCATCCAGGCTGCTCTTCTACAGACAGGATAACATCTGAGATCTGATCTTTCCCATGTCTGTGATGTACCCTGAGTTAAAGACACAGATGACAGCATCACAAGCTATTCCTGGCCAGCTAGTTGGTCTTTCTAAACGATCTTGACTTTTTCCTTCCTTTTTTAACTTTATCATGTTTTATCTCTCACTCACTCTCTCCTTTCTTCTCTCTTCCCTCTCTTTCCCTCCCTCCCTCCTTTCTCCTCTCTTCCCTTCCCTTTCCTTCCCTCTCTCTATCCTGCATTCCTTTCCCCCTCACCCTCTCTTTCTTGTCCTTATCGATCTCAAACAAGTAGGAAAAAAAAATCTATTAATCCCAAACCCAGAGGAGATTAGAAAAGAGGCCAAAAGAACATGTCATGTCGGAGCTACAGGAGCATTAACTCTGGGAAGGGGAGGGGAACAAAGGTAGGGAGCAGAAAGTGAGACAGAGAACGGCAGTTCCAAGGTTGGTAGGGTGACTCAGTTTCTGATGGGTCTGACCCTGCAATCTCAACCTCTTTGAAGTTTCTACTCTGCTCCTTATGGATGGAAGCTGAGTGGGGCCAAGTAGGGTGAGCTAGGCACCTGGGGCAATAATTCAGCTCTCTCTTGATTTGCAGCACAGGTCATGGGATGGCTGTTTCCTCCCCTGGGGTTACTGATGAGACCCTGGCTCTGGCCTGGGCACTCCTACAAGCAAAGTGTCACCTGGGAATGGCCCAGCCTCATGGGAAGCATACTCGTGACTGCTAGGGTAACAGTCAGCTGGGTCACAACTGTTGGATCCCACCAAAGACCACAGGAAAGTTCCCTCACTTCAATCTGTCTCAGTTTGCTCCCTGGTAAATAGCACAGTCATGGCAAGAGCTGTAGAGTGTCACAGTGACAGTTATGCAAGGACTTCTGTTGGAAGAATCTAAGAGTGTGCTAGTCCCGCTATGAACAAATGCTAGGATTACATTTTCACCAGAAAACACTGCTGACCCAGGAGGCTGCCATGATGCAGGTTTTAAAAAGTGCCAAAGGTATGCAAAGAAGTCTAATTTTCCCTCCCTCTGGAGACTCCTTCCCACTCTTCAGAAGTCACAGACTCCTGTGTGTTCTCTCAGGGACCTGTCAAGCATAGGTAGGCACAAGGAGAGCACGCTCACCCAGCCTTTCCACTGCAGAAGTTGGAAGGTGGAGCTGGATACCATGACGTGAGGCTTGGTCCGGGATTTTTCTGAATTTGCCTGCACACGAATCTACTTCTTTTCACTTGCTTCCTGGTGCTCTAATGGTCAAACCCACCCTAATTCACACAGCGAGGCCCCACTCCACTGATAAACTTTGGTTTCTAATTTTTATCTTTTGCTTTATTACAACCAGCCCATAAGCAATCCCTCATGCACATCTATCAGACACATGCTCTACTCCATCTATAGAATCATTCCTTAAGAGTGAATTTATTTCAATAGATCTAAGCTATCTGAATTCTGAGGGACATCTGCACCCCCATCCCAAACATTCTACCAACTTAAGCTCCCATTAGGTCACCTTTATTTAATTCCTATCTTTCCAGAATCCTGAAAAACCTTGGGCACAACCACAGAATATTACCTGTTAGCGAAGACTCGGGTCCCCTATTATCCAAAACAAGCTTGATTTGCTTGCTAATCCTGCAAACTGAGAGTTGGTCTAGTCAATTATGAGTCCTTTTTAGTTCCGCAAGTCTATGGCTTCGAGTTGATCTAGCCATTTTTCTGTTGTCCATTGAAAGTCGGCCAGAATCCATAAATTTCCCCATCTTGAGGGAACTGGGATCTGACTGGGGGGCTAGGACATATCTAGTGATTTTTAAGGAGCACTCAGAACAGTCTGGAGTTAAGGTCAACATTGTATAGCTCAGCCTATGAAAAAGCAAAGATGTGAAGATGTGAAAAGGTCACAAAAAAAAGTAATCAAAGGCCCAGGACCAGGGCACCTGGAGGAGGTGTCCCGTGTGAAAAGGAAGATACAGGGAAACAAACGTACTAAGACAGCTGCTTGGAAATAAGAGAGTGAGAGCCATCTTACCTCACTCCCCATGGGAGCCTGAAAATTCAAAAGCATCTTCTCTCCTGCAGTACCCCACAGAACGCTCGTTTCTTACTATGCCTTCTTACTACGGCCTAAACAGAGTGAAACATCAGGTTTGTTTCAGAGCACGGTTTGATGTTCCGGTTCAGTGAGGATCCCTTCCCGCCCCAGTGGCTTCACTAAGTACTGAGTTCTTCATGGAAACATCACTTCGCTTTACTGTTCTGGGGGGAAAACTACTACATATAAACTTTGATTAACCCAAGTTTTCAGAAAACGGCAGATTCTAATTAACTTAGTTTTCTGCCTAATAGAAGATAAAAGGAGGTGGGGATCACTTTGTCAGAAGAGTGACTTCAGGACACTCTCCGCTCCTGCTGAGTTGATTCAGGCTGATCATCTCTCCCATGCTGGATTCAAACCTGAGATCAGAGCTGCTCAGATCTATCTGACGGTCAAGCTGGTGCCAGAATATAGGTGGCTCTCCTTGGCTCTCGGTGGCTCTACAAATCAGGGGTCTTCTATCTTCTTGTTAACTGCTTATTTGTGGGATTTGATCTCATCTTCCTAGGGAAGGAGGTAAAGCCATGAGAGAAACCCTTCAGGGTCTTAGAAGCTCTGATAATTTGATGTTATGTTTAGAGTTACAGAAATGGGTACCATATGTCATGGTTTGGTATCATACGTCATGTTTTATTACTGATAGTCATTTCCTAGACAAGAAAATTGTGACCCAGACACAAGGAAAAACTTTCCCAGAGGCCTGAGAGAACCCCTTCGGTGCCACATCCTACAAACCCAGGTTCTTTTGTAATAGATGGGTTATGTAGCTTGTCCAAAGTTCCCCCAACTCCTAGAGACAAAGCTAGGACCCAAACTTCTGTAAAGAGGTCTCCAGGACCCTGGATCCCTTTCTCATGGGCTTTGGAATGTCTCCTTAGGAAGAAGACCCTCGAAGTCGATTTTGAGACTATCTGAGGAGATCCTGGGTAGAATGTTGGTATGATAATTGGTGTCTTTCAATAGTCCAATAACTACACACTCTCTCCGTGGAATTGTCTGTCTTTTACATAAGGGACCTCACCCCAAATCAGGTACCTCACTAAGGTCAACTTCTTGACAAAAGAATGCAAAACACATGGGTCTCCCTTAAGGGTTGGTTATCTGTGGGTTGGCATAAATAGTGCCTTCCAGTACTCTTAAAGGACACTGGGCACAGAAACTTAGAAAACATTCTTCACCACAGCCCTGCTGCCATCTGTCCATGTGTCATTTCTTTGCCACTAATTGTCAATAATAAAAAGAAATTTCAATCTTTTCCACCTCCCAACTGCAGGGGTCATTTGAGGCTGGTGGTGTTGAAGCTCCAATACCCTGGAGTTCTTGGTTAAACAATACAGATGTATGAGACCCCCCTGGAGTCCTGTGGCAAGGAGGACAAGAAAGGCCCAAGACTTGGCATCTGTTAGTGGTCTCCAGGCAATGCCTATAGATTCATCTTGCCTTGAAGGGCCTTACCTAGGGAAAAGATGATCTATGAGACTGTGAAGATGGTAGGGGTGTGTGTGTGTGTGTGTGTGTGTGTGTGTGTGTGTGTGTGTGTGTGTTGGTACAAGTGTATCTATACATATATGTGTGCGCGTGTGTGCATGTAGAGGCCAAAGGACAACCTCAGGTGTCCTTCTTCAAATGTCACCCACCTTGTGTTATAAGACATGGTCTCTCAGTGGCACAGAACTTACCAATTTGGCTTGGTGGTCAGCAAGCCCCAGGGATCCTCTGCCTCTGCCTTATCTCCACTGCAATTATAAGTTTCTTGGCTCCTCATGTTTGACTATAAAGTATTTTATCGTCTCCTTAGTCTTGGGATTTTTAAAGATTTTTACCTGTGTGTCTGAGAGAGGGGAGGACGGACAGACAGATGGACACATGTAAGGAGCCCTTAAGAAGAGGGTGTCAGGACCCCTGGAACTGGTAGTTGTAAGTTACCTGGCTTACGTGCTGGAGACAGAACTCAAGTGGTCCTCTAGGAGAGCAGCAAGCACTTTTAATCACTACGCTATCTCTCCAGCTCCTAATTTTTCCCTCCCAAAACTCCTTCTTTAAATAGAAAATATACCATTTCCCCTAGATCTGAACGGTTTAAATGTTGACAGATCCTATTGGCTTGTCCCAGACGCTATAGAAATTTTGGGATGAATATGTGTGATATGTATATGTATGTATGAATGATGTTAGCTCATCACCAAATGAGCCTTCCTTCACCTCTCCCAACTCTCCCAACCCCAGGAATGGTTAGCATAAGAAATCAGTCAGGTGGCCTCCAAAACAGAAATGCTAATTTTCTAAATTAAATCTATAATCCATTTGTCCCACACTCTCACCTCCAACTGCTGAAAGCTAGTATCTGCCCCAGACCCACATCCATGCCTGAAGACTCCCTCTCAGACCAGACCCCAGGGATTCCCGCTTTCTGAACATTGCTGATCTGATGTAGGGCTCCCCTTCCACCACAGCTACTGTCCCTCCCAATCTCCAGGCCAGAACTACTCAGACTAGGTCAACACCGAGACTGCAGGTTGTTCTTGATGGCAGGGAGCAGAAGCAGGGGTGCTTGAGGAGTGGGGCTCACAGAGGATCGTGGGACCCAGCGTGGTCCAGACGTTGGGGACCCGCAAGGCTACGGGTAACGCCCCCTCGAAGGAGCTGGGTCTTTCTTCCCTTCCCAGGCTCCCAGCCCTTAATGACTCTGTAATTGATTGGCCCCGCGTCCTATTTTCACCGCGGGCGGCCAGCGCCAGAGGTCGGCTAATATCAATATTCCCCGAGGCTGCTCCGTGGTGTGGATCTGCCTGCTTCTGGCAGCCCCGCCAGAAGAGAATTTACCTTTGGTTTAACTAGAAGTGGAAGCTGAGTCAGGGATTAGGGCGCGTTAAGTCAACATAAATTAAAAAAAAAGAAGTGGGGGGAGGGAGAGGAGAGAAGAGGAGAGAGAGAGAGAGAGAGAGAGAGAGAGAGAGAGAGAGAGAGAGAGAGAGAGAGAGAGAACAACGACAACAACGAGTTAGGGTGGAGACAGAGATGATCAGCAGGTGCAAGCAGCAAACAGAGACTGGAGTTGATTGCAGGAGTGAATGAGGAGGGGGGGGGAGAGAAGGGGACTTATTACGGACCTGGAGTTCTTATTTCTGATATTGGCCCTCAAAGCCATCTGCAGTCATCCATTTTTCTTCCCCACCCACCTTGCCACCCATCCATCCTCCTACAACACCACTACCAAGGGCACCCCTGCCGATGCCCTCTTTCCTGCATTAGGTGAACATGTCTTAAGTGGGCTTTTCCTCCAACCGGATGTGACTCATTGAAGGGAGAGAGAGAAAAACTAACATTTATGGGGGTCTGGCTACGTGCCAGGCAGTGAGGCAGGCAATAATCAAATATTGTCTCATTTAACCTCTCTTCAGCCAAGAAGATAAGATCTGTGTGTTCCCGGTACCCAAGCCCTCCTCAAACTCAAGTGCCCCAGAAGCAAAGGCAGAGTGAAATGCCCATACCTATGACAGACGAGCAGGAAGCCTGCAGAATTCACTGCAGCCCACCTGTCTCCTTCCCTCCTCAGCTCTGATGACTCACTGCAGATGGACTGTAGACAGATTGATCAGCCATTCTTTGTTAAAGAAAGTGTGGACTTTCAGCCCAAAGTGAAGGGCCATTATGGGCTGGTAGCGTGAAAATGTGGGAGATGGTAAGACCAAAAAGATCTAGCAGTAGGTCTCCCCACTGCTCCACCAAAGGAAACTCCACAGTCATCCTACGGTATGGGCTGAGCATACTTGTATAGGTCAGACTTTTCCAGAACCACAGAACTAAAGGCCTTAAACGTGCTTACCGAGCAGCACTGTTCCTCTAGCAAGTGTGTGGTCCCAGCCTGGGCCATTAAACCTCCCTGGCCAGGACTGCAGATGTATGACTCAAGATCCCAAAACTGGAAATAGCTTATAGCAAAGGATATATGGCAGACAGTTCTCAGTAAACAGGAGAGGTTTTTCTCCAGGACCTTAGCCACTCACCTGTGGTGGAGAGAAAGGAAGTGTGGGCAGATTCTTGATTTCTCAAAAGAATACTTGGGACCTCTCCAAGCCTTGACCCTGACCCCAAAGACATGGAGAAACATAAGAACAGGTCTACACCAGTTCCCACCTTGAAGCAGATGCTACAGGTCTTAAGACTTAAGCAAGCCTGTAGGGAAACAGTGTTCACGGAAATACTTCCCTCCTGGACTGCTTGTACTGAAGAAGTCCTATTCTCTACCGTACAGTCAACAAACCAAGGAGAGGTGACAATGTTGTGCCACGACGATGCTGAGTTGTACTGATGCTGTGCTGTGGTGGCTTTGTGCTGTGATTCTTCACACAACTTTGTGGAGTTCAAAGACGGGGGTGCCAATGTGGTTGGACTTAGACGATGTAAACTCAAGAGGGAAGGTGGGCAGAGGCCGGAAGGAAGCAAGTCTAGAAACTGGAGATAGAACCAACTTAAGGGGGCAACCAGAAAGGTTGGATATTGTCCCAGAGTGAGCTCACAGAGTAGGAAGAAGCCAGAGGTCAAGAGACATTTCCTCAGGGCCTCTCGTAGGCCTTGTGGACCTCTTAGAGGGCTTGATGGGGGATGGGACCTCCAAGATGGACTGAGGCCTATCTCAGATAAAAAATCTAGTAACTACTGAAACCCCAGAACTCTCCATGGCCTCCCTGTTAAGATCAGGAGGAGGGACTGCATAGGTTCAGGTAATTCCATTGCTTTGATCCAACACACACACACACACACACACACACACACACACACACACACACACACACACACACACACACAGATCTCACTGTAAAGATAGCCAGATTCTCTCCTTAAATCCCTCTGTCTCGACTTTAGCTCAGTTACCTAAACTTAAACTGTGTCTTGAGCCCAGGCTGGGGACAGAGGAAGTCCCATGGTCCCTGTCATCTGGAACTCATAGTCCAGAAGCAGAGAACCTGGGGTAAATTACCGATTCTGTTTGGTGTGAGGTGTTGGGGCAAAGAGAAATGCAGGGACAGGAAGGAAAGAGAGTTGCACGTAGCTTTGGGCATTGGGAAAATAATTTGCAAGCTGCCCCTCGGCCCGGGCATTGCTGTGGGCGGAGCCATCCCTTCGCTGCTCATATTGCTCTGGTATAGTCTCTCTTCTCCTCCCCAAATACAAAACAAGTCATGGGAAGGTATGAGCAAGAAGGAGGGGGAGCCCCTAACTCAAGCTCACTGGGTACTGAGCAACTACAACCCACTCTGACTAGGCTGGACACAACAAAAGTTCCTTTGAGACGTAAGAGAAATAAAGAGGGTAACTGGATTTCCCTGAGTCTGCCGTGTTCTCAGTGCCTGTCACTCCTGCTGCTCTGCAGAATGAAAGACAGGCTTTCTCAAGCAGACAGGCAAGGCCAGGGTCATTTCTAGCAAAGGTTCGCCCCAAACAGCTCCCACCGCCCGGCTCTGATCTTCTACTGAAAATGTCACATGGGAGACAGGCATGCTGTGATCTTCAGAGAGCCGCTGCGCATCTGTGATGACATGTGGGCATCAAGATTTGCATATTTATTATAGATAAGCTGTCAAAATGTATGTTGTCAATTTCACCTTATACTCCAGATTTAATGGTGCGCGTAAAGGACAGAAAATCTTTAATATTAATATTAATATGATTTTAGATTATAAGACTGCATTGTAGATATCAATCAGCCAACCCTTAAGGACATGTCACTCAAGTTGATATAGTTTATAGAAAATTAATGTAATCTATCCTGTATGATCTATTACAGGAGGGTAGGAGGAGAGAAAAGAGAGCAGGGTGCACGAGGCGGGGCCTAGGGGCCATTATAGCTTGCCACATTTCTCCATGTGTGCTAATTAGTGCTCGTGCCTGAAACATCAGGGAAGGGAACCTGGGTATTTTGTACTTGGTGTCAGCTTTCAAAGTCAACTGCACTATCAACCCCTTCACTTTGCTGTAAAGGAACCAAGACCAGGGAGAGGGGAATGGCTGGACCACTGTCCCTAGACTAGTTAATAGCACTCCTGTGCCTTCCCACACAGACTACTGCTGCTTCTGTCTTAGAGACTCTCAGGAGACTCTTCTCCCTGACAAGGGCTTCAGAGGGCTCCTGCTGTTTACAGAAGAATCCAGGAAACACAGAGGTCCCCCACTGACCCCTTCCCCAAGAGGCTTCCAACACTTGGAGATCACACACTGACAATATACATACTGAAATCAAACTGGACATCCACTGTGGGCACTGCAGTGTGATGCAGCCCAAGTGACAGTGGAGGACTGTGTGACCTCAGGAGATCATGCCCTCTGGGACGGTGCTCAGAATGTCCATGGACCTGGGCAGAAGCTTTACTCTGATCCAGGGAAAGCATCGGGGGCTTTTGAAATGGTCTCTTTATTTACAGGGAGACGCAGACCTGACAGTTACTAACATCCATGCTCTCCAGGGCCAGCTTTGTCCTCGAGATCTTTTCATTCTATTCCTCCTACCAACCCCTGGCTTGTTACCCCATCTCCATAAAGCTACCCCAAATCTTGCCTTCTGGCTGCTGGGTCAACAGATAAAACGGGAGCCTCTCAGCTCTAAAACCTGCAGTCTTAAGCACTCAGCTAGAGTACAGTCTGGCCAGATAATCCCTCTCTGGCCTGCCAGTGTACTCTGCTTAACTCACACCCTTCTGCAACTGTGTTCTGGAAAACGCAGACACACTATACACCGGCATGGTGGCCCTGGACTTGACCCCTGCATTCCTGGTATGGGATCTGAATTGTAAGCAAAGAGGGAAAGTATCACAGGGAGCTTGGGTTAAGGGGAAGGGGTTGTCTAGTCTCGTGAGACTATCTTACCCAATTCAGGTTCCAGGAATATAAACGTGAATATATAGTTCTGACAGTGGGAGAGATAGGAATCCTGGCTGGCAGATGGCCTCCCTTCTGGGACCCTAAAGTTCTCTGGATGCTCTAGCCTTAGTTTGTAATAAGGTATGACATGCTAGTGTCTGTGAGACCAAAGGGACCTTCTTCCCTCTTTCCTTTAGGTATAAACAAGGAAATAGTTATCTGACAGAGGTCAGCCAACTTTTCTTCCTTTCTGTTCATATCCTCTGGCTGGTTCTCCCTCTAAAGGACAGGAGTCAGATGAGCAATGGGTGGAAAACTCTTAAGCACAAGAGTCGGTGTATGCTTACCCCACCTATTAAGATGGCCTAACATTGGCACACTCCACAGATTACAGAGGAGTAGAGAACAGGCCAGCCCAGGCCAGACCTCTGTGGCTGCTCTGATTCCCAATGGGCTCAGTCAGCCAGATTTCCTGAGCCTCCCATATATCGCCTCACCTTATGTACACACACCGCTGCAGACCGAGAACACCTGAAGCATTTTTCATCGTGTTCAAACCACAGAAGCCCCTTCAGACACTTTTCTGTTAGCACTTCCAGACAATGGGTCAATGCTGGTAAGAGGGCAGACAGCTAAGAAAGACACACCATCCTTGACCATGCTGCCTCAGGAACATTCTGGTGTGGAAGAATAGGCCTTCACCTACCTGGCCGATTCAGAAGCTTGTGAGGACCACCCCACTTCTGTGGGGGGCAGCTTCTCCAGCCAATGTCCTAGATCATAGCTACTCAAATGTTTAAAACAGGTAATACGAGTGAGTGCGTCTGGAAAGAAAAGAAAAGCAGTGGATCTGGGGGAGCACTGCCGTTGTCGCCAGCCCCACCCCTGGTGACTGCACATCTGGAGATTATAGGACTCTTCCAGGCATAAGCAACAAGACTATAGGTCGCAGCTCATTCTGAACTCAAGTACTCTTACCTGACACTTTAGTCCCTTAAAGAAGAAAGGATCCATGGCTAGTTGTCATGAATCCACTGATCCCAAGACCAGAAAGCAGAATTGGATTCTTACATGTGAGCATGAATGGGTATACTTTGTAAGTACTGAAATCAAGTTGTTCAGTGGGACATGTGGACCAACCGGTCTCTGCACTTAGGAAATCAGACTCCAGACCAGATGAGCTTTAAGGACTGGGCAGTGTTAGGCTAAGGGTACTCTTTGGCCCCAGTAGCTATGAGGAGACTCTGGGAGGTTTTAAACTATAGGTGGCCAAGCTCCCTGTGGCTGTGAGCACAAGGGTTCTTGGATCATTGATCCCCTGTTTTCTGGCGCCTGCCTGGAGGTTGTTTTCTCTCCTGCCCCTGTCTGGCTCAGTGTCACCAACGTTATCTGTTTTTATGTATTCTTGAATCCCCTTTCCTTCATTTCTTCCATTAATACTTCTCGTTCATGAGAGGATAAACAGGGTCATAATCACGCTATAAAGTGAGCCACGAGCTGCGTGTCGCTTATTGCCCAGGGGTCTGCTAATTGGAATTTATAAAGTTCAATAAAAACTATAATCCAATAAGGGCTAAAGCTCCTCTTCATTTATCTTAGGGGTAATACTGCCTGTTCTCCTGACTGCCAGCCAGCAGTGTGAGGCCAGAGAGTGGCCACCAAAAAAGGTCTTTTCCAGGGCCCACACGACTCCCAGAAGGCAGCTAGCAATAACCGAGGACTCAGCAGCTAGGTGAGGGCTGTGAGGAACCTCAGTGTGATGTAGTTGCATAACTGAAATCCCCAGTGCTCAGTCTCTACCAGACAACTGGAGCGGCCATGGCTTTGGGGCCTTGAAAGATGGAGAACCAACCATCCAAACATCATCTCTTGCACCACTAATGGCCCAGTCAGCCCTAAATTGCAGCCTTTTCCCAGTCTTGTGCAAAGGTCTCACATACACCCCTCCCAACACCAACCTTTAGGAGGCATGGGTGATCTGCTACAAGTAACCTTATCAAAGGGCAATGGACTACTAAACCTGGGGTAGACTGTGTCTTCTCGGGAAACTGTGGGTCCCAGAATTCAAGGTGTCTCTACAAAGGGCTTACTTCAGCCATGCCTGGAGCTATCTCGGTTAATCAATTGTGTTGTGCAGCTATCGTGTTAGATCTATTTGTTGCTATGACAAAATATGTGGGAACAAAGGAAGACTCACTTTGGCTCATAGTGTCAAAGGCTTCAACCATAGCTGGATGCTTCTACTGCTTCTAGACCTAGAGCATCATGGTAGAGCCAAGAGGTTCACCTTATGGTTTCTGGGGAGTAGACAGAAAGGCAGAAATGGACAGGGGCAAGGTGTCTTTCAAAAGCATACCTCAGTGACCTATTTCTCTCAGCCAGCCTCCACCTTCACTGTATCTATAATAATGTCATCAAATTATGCACTCATCAACAGATCAATACTCTTAATGACTGAATTCATCAGCTGAGGAACAAAATTTCCACACATGAGCCTTTTAGGGGATACTTTATGTCCAAACCTAGACACCACCATGGGCATATTCCAGATCCAACAGCGAGGGAGACAAGGGAAGGAGGGGAACGGGTGCCCACAGCCATACTGTGCCCACTCTGGAGACAGTTCCTAAGGTGTTGGATATGGAGAGGCAACATATCCTAGACAAGTGGTTTGCAGTACTCAAAATTAAATAGCACAAGAGGGAGCTGTCCCTGTGGTCTGGTGAGTGGCAAGGAAGGTTATGAAACTCACCTTCAAAAAAAATGCAAGCATACTCCTGGAGGACAGTCACACCTTACACCTGGCATGCATGCCCCCACTTGAGAGCCACACCCTCACACTTGACAGCCACACCTCCAGCTGATCACTACAGCCCTACAGTGAAGTTGTGTCCCCATTTGACAGCCACTTTTGGACCACCACTTCCTGGCAAACAATAACCTACAAAGATAAAGATAAAGTTTCCATCACTGGCCAGGAGTCCCTCACTTAAAACAAAAAGTGGATAGTCTTCCAACAGCGCTATGAAGTTTAGTTGCCAGAAACCCATTGTTCCATGATGAGAGTGAGCAAACCACACTGTCTGAGCCCCATGCACAGAAATGCCAGGGTTCTGGCACTCTCTGGGAAACTTGAAGCTCTACTGGACAAATATCAGCCTTCCATGAAGGAAAAGGAGAGCCAATGACAGACCCTGTAGCATCCATAGTAGATAACTAGGTTTAAGGAGAAGGAAGTGGCCTGCAGATGCAGCTGCCTCACCAACCTGACAGGGTGTGAATGTGTGTGTGTGTGTGTGTGTGTGTGTGTGTGTGTGTGTGTGTGTGTGCACATGCCTAGATGTAAAGGCTGTGAGATAATAGGTGTTGAAGGCACTCCCCCAAACCTCTTGGGACTTTCTAATCCACACAGAGACCAAGAAGATTTCAGGTGGGAAATGGGCGTTTAGTCAAGATGCGAAATGAAATCAGACCTCTTGTAGGGAGGAACATCAGCACTGAACTTCTACAGCTATAGAGAGCTGTGAGCAGAAGCCCATTGTCCACCCCCCTTCAAGCCTGGGGCCTCCTGGTCAGTCAATGTCATGGCAATAGGTTTAGGATGTAGAGCCAAAGCTGCTGGGATTCTAAATTGGCTTCCTGCCACGTCCATGGCATTAGCCTTGGGTAAGTCATCCATCCAAGCCAAGTCTCAGCTTGAGGAATAATGCTGTAACTTATATAAAATGCTGACCGTGCTGCCTGGTCCAAGTTAATTCTAGCCACTGTTAAGCCGACTCTATATTTTGTGTGAGATGCCCAAATGGAGAGAGGGGTTAATCTATGACCAAGAGGAAGGACTCCATCTTCCTCAAGTTCTTTTTGCTGACCAGGAGTCAGGCTACTAACTCATGGTGATGGAAGTTGGTGAGGAATGAAGTCAGAACATCTGGCTTCTTGGAGCTGGGGATCAGGCAGAAATTTTGAGGGAAACTATCACCTTGAAGTAGTATGAAGGCTGGTCTAACTAGATGGGGAGCAAAGGAAAGATACCTTCAAGGGTCTGAGATAGGGTCTACTCTACCAGAAGAGACAAAGAGACTCTTGGGTTCTATTCTTGGGATTATGAAAAACCAGAAAACAATTTCTGAGCCAGAAAAGGAACTCTGCCTTTGCAATGAAAGGAGTCTAATATTTTACTTTCTCTGGGTCCGTCCTTCCACACCCTCTCTACCCATTCCCCTTAAACACCCTTATTCACTCACTGTACAGTAACACACTAACTGCTTTGGTGCACGTAGCACAAGGCTTAGCTGTCAGGACTTGTGCTTTTCCCCAGTCAGGTCTATCGGGGTCTTCTCAAGGACCCCTGCAAAGCTCTCCCTTTTCTAAGCATCACTCTCTTGCTCATCTTGGTGAAGAAACCGAAGAAGTAGAAACCCAGACTCTCCTCTTCAGCACTTCCAGTGCCCTGGCCATGCAGCAGCACCGGGACCTCCAATATTTTTGGCATATTGCGGGACACCGGGTTTATTGTTTTTCTTCTCCCTACCGGGGAGGTGTGTTGGTCTCCTGCCAGTCTGAGAGTTCTGTCAGCATCAAGGCCCTGTCTACCTCCAGCACTTTGTAACCACCTTCACCAGACGAAAGTGTGGTCCTTTCTTTAGGTCTCTCCTGGGGATAGACCAAGTGACACCTAGGCCTACCACTTTTGGCTGGGAAGCCTTATCCTGAAAAATGTTGAGGCAAAGGAGACAGATCTTGGTGGGTGGGATGCTCCAGGAAGCCACAATCAGAGGGGAGCCAAGGCAGAAGGGGATTGTGAGGGTTTGAGGAGCAACCAGGGGTACAAAACTTGCTTCACGAAGGACTGGTGGACTTGGGGGAGAAACAAGGCAAACCATTGCTAGAGGCAAGATTCAGTGCAATCTGAGCCACAAACTCCCCTTCTCCAGCTTTTACTGTACTATAAAAACCACTGTCTAACAGCAAGCCTGCCTGATGACAAAAAGAGATAATTGGCTCTCATGTAGATTTAAGCCCAAAGTTATCAAAAAATAATAGCACACAGAAAGAGACACTGGCAAATAGGCCTGGAGAGCTCACGTCATGCCACAGATGAGGATGTGTTCAAAGTGTCTAAATCACGCTCCTGCGACATAACAAGGAAATGGGGCATTGCTTTGAAAGAAGATTCTCTGCTAATGCTTGGATACATTTTTAAAAGTTACTTTATAATTAGAGCTGTAATTTATATAATTTATTTTTAAAATACCCTCCTTTTAATTTCCACACGGTCCAGTTAAAGTTGAACTGAAAAGCCCAAAGTAAATGAATTTTTTAATAAAACCATTTTAAAAAGCCCCAACCTGAAGCCAAATAGATATGTGGATTTTCATGGGTGGGGGGAGATTGTATATTAAAAAAATAAATTTTCTAACCCATTTTATATACCAGGTTTAATTGCTGCTAGAAGGGTTTTAAAATTCTAATTCCCTTTGCTTCCCTTAAGTTGTTTGTTTACCTCTAGGGGCTCCTTGGGCTTGGGACTAGGAGGTCAATGGGTCAGGTCTACAAGGAAGGACAAGATAGTTAGACTTCTGTCTGATGGCTAGCACAGTTCATCTATTGGGCATCGACTCCTCTCTTCAGAGTCTGTAGCTCTGTGCAGTCCAATGCTACATTCATTCATTTTTCCTGTTGCTATGACGAAATAAATGACAAGAGGTAACTAAAGTAAGCAAGGCTTTATTTTGGCTTATGATTTGAGGGTGGAAGCCATCATGGTGGGAGGAAGCATGGTGACAGGTGTGTGAGACAGCAGGAGCGAAAGGTTGCGTTCCACATACAGTCAGGAAACAAAGAAAGAGAAGCCCTACTGTGCAACCCTTTCTCTACTTCAATTAGTCCAATGCCTCAGCTCAGAGAATGGTGCCACCAACCTTCAGGGTGAGTTTTCCTTCTTCAGTCAAACTTTGCTGGAAGCCCCATCAAAGACTCTCCTATAGGTGTGTTTCCATGACAATTCTAAATCCTCTCAAGTTCTCAATGAACCCACGCTTAAGGAGGAGAAACCCCCCCCCCACATCAGCATTCGTGTCATAGCTTGTTCATATAATAGGTGCTCAATAAATGTTTGCCAGTGATGGGCCAGATTATGCAAGACCTAGGCCAGAAAATATTGCTAGCCTTGCAGGAAACTTTGATGCTTACTAAAACGCCCTCATCCTGAGAGATAGTGTGAAAGAGTTGCCATCTCCAACTGTTAACCAAAGACCCCTCAGCTGAAAAGATGGGGAAGGAAAAAGCAGATTATTTACAGCACGTGGTCCTTGTAGGTTGACGGCTATGGAGACCAAGATACCTATCCCCATGGGCTCACCCTAAGCTTCTCCAGGGGTCACATTGACACCTACTGGAAGACACACACACACACACACACACACACACAATGTATGCATGCTCGCACACACCCACATGCCTACACCATGCATGCATGCATGCATGCATACACATACACACACACACACACACACACACACACACACACACACACACACACACACACACACACATATTAGAAGGAAGCATGAGCTGGAGGAATCAAGAGCAGGAGGAAAGAACCGGACAAGTCAGTCATCAGGACTCACATACTGTTAGCAAGGCCAGGGGCAGCAAAGTTCACTAGCACCTCATGTAGGCTCCCTGGAGTAGAGATCACCTGATTCTGGCCTGAGGGTCGAAGATGGACAAGCAGAAAGGACTGGGTATGGTGTTCAGTAAGATGAGATCAGCAAGGAACAGATGTGTGGTGGGAATGGAGAGGCTCGAGAGACAGTGAGTAGATAAAACTGGAGAAGGAAGCTTTCTTCAGTTTATGGCCATGCAGGGTCTAAGGATACAGATAATCAAGTCTGAAAATTAGGACTGCTCTGTGGCCCACCCAGTGCTCTCCTGGAAAGTAAGTCTCCAACTCCAGGAAGCCCACCTTGCTGCCCATCCAAAGACAAGTATTTGCTCCCCACTTTCCATCCCCACTCACCTTGATCTTCCCACCTTATATTTAACACTCTAAGTAAAGGAGCATGTCAGAAGGCATCGATATGGGATACCAGGAAAGGCTGAGGAAGGAGAGATCAGACTTTATCCATGAAGGAGATAAACGGATTGATACAGAAGCAGAGAAGAGATGGTCATCATTGTGCTTCAAGCCCCCATTGCTGGACTGCATACAAACTTGTGTTTGGTGAATACTGGAAAAGATGGAGATTTCTCCTCCTATGCCTGGGGAGAGGCACTTGTCTCATGCTTTCCTGGGTCTCCTGTGCTAGGCAGGTCCCACCATCGCTCTCCCAGCCTCTGGGAGTCCTACCTTTCCTTGAGTATTACTAGTGCATGCCATAGGCACCGAGGCTAACACCTTATGCAGGGGGGTCTTCAAGAGAAGGGTGTTCAGCAGGAAGAGAGAGGAAGGGGGAAGGGAAAGAGAGAGGGGGCAAAAGGATGATGTATTAGTCGTTTTCTCGTGACCACATACCTGAAAGATGCAACTTAAGGGAAGAGAGGCTTATCTGGGTTCACAGTTTCGGCCATGGCAGGAAGGCATGACAAGAGTTTATCAGTGTGGGAGTGTGGCGGAGTTCCTTACACACCCTTGGAAATCCATTTCTGCCATCTAGGCCACGGGTCCCAAAGGCTTCATAACATCTAGAACACAGCCACCAGCTGGTGATCACATTTTCAAACATAAGAGCTTGTGGGGTGACATTTCGCTTTCAAACAATATTTTTTTTAAAAAAATGAGGAAGAAAAGAAGAAAGAATGGTGGGTGAAAAAAGAAATCTGCAAAATGAGAGAAAAGGAAAAGGAGAAACAGAGTAGAAGGACGACGGAGAGGATAAGAAGAGGAAACTGGGAGGGAAGGGTAAGAGGAAAGAGAAAACAATAGCAATGGCCTCACAGCCTGTAGTGAAGGAGCTCTGGAGGGGCCGTGATAGGAAGGAGGTCTTCTGGGAGGGGTTCCCTGGTACTCCACCAATGCTTTCCAGAGAGAGGGCATTGCTCAGAACATCATGAACTGCAGCACAGAAACCACTAAAAAACAAGAAAGGAAACTGAGCCTGGGATGGGGGAGAGGTAACTTGGAAGGCTTGGACCTCCTCCCACCCTGACCCCACCTCCTATCATCCCTGGCCTGGGAGGATGGGAGAATGGAAAAGCATCCAGACTGCTGCTCTGTTACCAAGGAGACAGCAATTACTCTGTGAGTTGTGTAGGGTGTGTGTGTGTGTGTGTGTGTGTGTGTGTGTGTGTGTGTGTGTGTGTGCACGCGCGCACACACGCTTTCTTCTTTCCCTTTTTGTTTTTCAATCCTGGGTGTGATGAACTGCAGTCAGCCACACTGCCCCCTCCAGCATCCCCACCCTCAGTTGCCGCTGACTGTGCATGAAAGATTGTGATGGCTGTAAACAGTGCCTTCCAAAGTGACAGATGCCCTGCTTAGGGTAAGCATAACAGGAGAGAATCCATAAAGTGGGTGGGGAGGCTGAAGCTGTTTTCTTTTCAGAAAAAAAAAGGAGAGAAAAGGAAGGAGGAAAGAAAAAAGAGAGAAGGAGGATAGAAAAAGGGAAGAAGGAAGGAAGGGAGGGAGGGAGGGAGGGAGGGAGGGAGGGAGGGAGGGAGGGAGGGAGGGAGGGAGGGAAGGAGAAAGAGCAGAGAACAAAGAGTACCCAACATCTCTCCCAGAATCCAGTTTCTTTCTTATCCCAGGGATATTTTCATAGAATTGACTGCTAAGTGGATACAGTACTTAGTGGTACACATTACCACTAGGCTTCTGTCTATTGGGTACACACAGCCTGTGGGGGATTCATACTTGTGTGGCCAGTTGTCACATAGGAGGAAGAGTATGTCACATGGGTATGCTAGACAGAAAACAGTTGAGCTTAGAGAAGGGACATGGGGAGAAGAGAGACAATCAGAGACTCTTCCTGAGCCCAGTCAGGAGAGCAGAGCATGTAGCACACAGCGGCCATTAAGGTTGACAGTGGCTGGCACACTGAGGTAGGGAAACCCAGACCTTACCCCAAGATACTATTGGGGCCAATGATCCACAGCACACACACTATCTGAGCAATACACAGTGGGGACCCATGCCAATATTGGACCTACTTAAGAGCCACTGATGCTACCTGCTGGAAGAGGGATGAGTGAGTGGCCTGTCACTTATCTCCTAGACACAGAGTTCTGGGAAAAGAGGCTGGTGAACTGTCTCACCAGAGGCCATCTTCTCCTTTCATTTCCTAGTCATTCGCCCACTAACACATGCTTACAGAGAAGCCTATGGTACCTTCAAAATGAAAGGGTAGTGACCAAGACTAGGGTGACGAGAGATTAGGTTGTACCTTGGGCAAAGATCCAGAGGCTCTGCCAGTTTCTCCAAGAGAACTGGAAGGAACCAAAAAAGCAGAGATTGGCCAAGTCCCACAAATCATCTCCTGCAGGCCACCTTGTCCAATTCCTGGGCCGACTCTCCCTACTGACATGTATTCTTGAACTTCTTTGCCAGATACTGAAGAAGACAGTGTGTGGGTAGCCAAGTAGAAATGCCCGGAGGAGGAGGAGGAGGTAGATAGGGCAGAACCAGGGAGGAAATACTGATGTGCTAGACGCAGCAGAGGAACTTAGGCAATGTAACATGTGTTCCTTCTGACCACACAGAAAGGCTTATCAGGGCCAACAGCAAGTCCAGCCTCATTCTGCAAGCTGCAGCTGGCCATCAGAACCCAGTTTACAAAGGGGCTCAAGGAGGTTCTGGAGGAACCAGGGAGGCTTGAGCAGGCATGGTGGGCTCTACAATGCTGTCCTTGCAAGAAAGATACCAGTGGTCATGGAAGGCCTGTTCGAGTTGCCTAGGAATTCTGGAGGAACCAAAGAGCTCAGAGCTAAGGCATTCAGGGCAAGGAGTCTTTCAGGACAGTGGACCCAACCCTGTCTCTGAGGAGAGGGCAGCATCCCGGCAGCAGTCTAATCAGCAGGCCCCGAGTTACGTGTTTCAGACCGAGCAGTGGACATGTCTGGCATACACTAGAGAATGAAACTGGAATATTCCAGATGACATAAGGAATGGGAAATGATGCTTCTACCTTTTAATCACTCATTTCTCCCATTGCCTTTTTTGTTACCTTTTAAACCATTTTTTGAGTATGCACTGCAGTGATATGCAGCCCTGTCTGTGTTCGGCAACCATCACCTCCATCAGTTTCCAAGACCCTTCCCTTACTCCATCGAAACAGCTACTCCCTAAGGAGATGTGATCAAACGCCTATTCGCCCTGATTAAGGCACTGACTAATGACAGATCAAAGGAAAAAGTCCACCCAAGTCCCAAGTTAGTGAGCCAGGGAGTTTACTGAGGTTCAGATGAACATGGGTGACTCAAAAGCAGCTGTGTCACCAAAGAGTCAACCTCATCACAGGTAGCAACGCGTGAATCCCACATCCTGGGGCCCCTGAATGGCTTGCAGGCAGCTCCTCTGGGAACGCTCCTCTCCCCGGCAATGTGGTCATTGTTCATATAGCCTCACCACCAGCCTTATGAGTCTTGTAACTTTCTGCACTCCTGGCCTTGTGATTCTCCTTAATTTTCTTATACGTACCATCTTCAAATGGCAGTGTTTCAGTTCAGAGGAATTAGCCACACAACAGTTCAACCCCCTCCCAGTCCCTAGCAACCACTAGATCCCTTTTTGTCTCTATGGAATTACCTATTCCTGTTGTTTCATACAGGTAGGTCCACACACTACAGGAACTTCTCTGACTTTTTTACTGACCATAATGTATCTGAGTTCACCTCTGTTACAACAGACACTAGAATTATTATCTCTCTATTTGTAGGTAGCATTCCATTATATGGGCACCACTCCTTGTTTATCCATTCATCAACTAAGAAAAAAAAATCTATGTTTCCATTTGACGTCACTAAAAATATTCATATGTAAATATTTCTCTAGAAGCATAGCTTCAGTTCTTCAGGACATACCTTGAGCAGAGCTGCTTGACAATTCAGTAGATATCTTTTTAGTGTTTGTAAGTTACCAGGCTAACATTTCTGTCTCTGTTTCCAACTTGAGTCAGGATAGAACGCCACACTTACTGACTTTGTGTGTCAGGAGCCTCAAAGCCTAGGAATCACATGTGCGATAGACTTTATTTCATTTATTCAAATGGCAAAGCTTAGATACAGATAGAATTTGTTTTGAGCCAACCAGCAGTCAGATGTTAAAAACTCAGAAGTCATTCCTGGACTTTCTTTTCTCCAACACACGGTTCTTCCTCAAGTCCAGGACACACACTACTTGGAATTCTCCATTTCATGGTCCTTTCTGCAGAATCCAGAGCTCTCGATAATGTAAACACTCATTTAATCCATGTGAAAGTGATATCTTATAGATTTACTCTAGACAAGTGGCTGCAGGTGCTAATCAAATCTTAATTGGAGGAGGTGGGATATAAAACTGGGAACATTCTTTCGTTAAATTAATTTTGGCATAAATGAATTAGGGGATGGCAAACAGAAATTCATTTTGATGGTCCCATCCAGCCATGGGAGGGAGGCTGGTGTCATGCTAGGGCAGTCAGGATGGGACTTCCAGTCAGAAAGACACAACAGAAAGAGCCGGAACAGTGTAATCACCAGTCCCAAGAAGTAGAGAAATGAGCTGCCCCATGGGAGGGACCTCAGGACAGGCAAGCTGCAGACAGCAGAGGTGGGATTTCTCCCCCAGCACAGATCTTAGTCTCTGGGTTGCACTTAAACTGACTTGGCCCAGAGGAATAAGATCCTGCTTGCTCCCATCCTGCCTCCCATCCAGGGAAAGGTGGTTGGTTAAGGACACCAACTGGACAGCCAAGGGGCTCTCAATCCTCCATCTCCTAGATGGCTGGAACTCACAGTATGACATAAGTTGCATATACAAAGATGTGATTGGAGCAGCTGGCTCTGTCCCCTGTAGCTGCACCTGTGGCATTTTTCAGCCAGCAGAGCAGACGAGCACTATCCGTGCCTACCTGGAGCCATCCATCAGCCCAATAGGAGGTAGGAGTGTGTGTCACACTCATCTCTCAAGCATCTTGCCCCATCCCCTGCTCCACAGAGGACCTCAGCTGCATCACAGAGCACGTGATGGACCTGGACACCTGCCCTGGAATGCTGTCAGGCAATTAGCACAGCAAATGGCCCATAGGAGCCAATCTCCAGGGAGTCACCCTCTCACTCTAGGCCGTGTTCCCCCATGCCACCTGTCCCTGCTCACCCAAGGTGCTGTCTCCAGACTGCTGGCCCAGATATAACTCTTCCTCCTCCTAGTGTTTGTCAGAATCTTCTCTTGCTCTCCTGATGTTCCCTGTCTGAGGCTGGCCTTCATACACCCCAGATCCAATCTCACCTCGTTACTCTGCCTCAGAATCATAGCACCAGACTTTATTCAGATCAGGAAATGAAGGATGGGCCACCTGCAAAAGGTAGAAAGGAGGCAGGTCTACAAAGCTGTAGGAATGACAGACGGTGAGGTTGAAGGTGAGTGCCAAATAAGAATCGAGGGAGGGACTTGGACAGGAAGGAGCAGAAGAATCCCCTTTCGAGACAGCTGTGACAAAGAATGAATAGGAAGGGGTATAAATTCCCCAGGTTTCTGACTGCGGACTAGCCTTCTTTCAGTGTGGCTGTACACAACAGGCTGGGTGTGAATGGACAGCTCCAAGTGTCCACTATGAGTAGCCAGCAGCATGCCTAAGAGCAAGCTAAGCCACTGAGTTGATTCCCAGTGCAAACAGCCAAGAATGGGGGTAAATCATCAGGTCTAACCTCAGGTAGGTTCTAGAATGTCTTATACCCAAGGAGACAAGAGTGACAGCAATCCTTTAACAGAGAAATACGTATAGGAGATCCATGTCACACAAGAGATGAACTTGTATGCTGATTTTAGAGAAAATGGAAGGTCACAGAAGCCTTACAAACAAGGATATGACAGCTCAGGACTTAGCCTTAGGGAAAGTTACAGTGATGGCTTGAGATTGAAATGCTTGAATCCAAGAGACAAATTGTAATAGACAAGATAATAATATAATTAAGTAGATATGGAACCGATTTTTGTCCCCCAAAAACCAACCTGGTAAAACAGTTGTACAAACACAAATGTTCCATACACAAAGGGAGGGAACAGAAAGTGGCCAAGGCAGGCAGGGTCTTCTCACTACTCAGTACCCAGTGCTTATTCGTATGACAGTCTGGATCTGTCAGGGAGGAGTGGGCTGTGATAGTTACCTGGATCAACATTGTACGCCTGAAAAGGTCAGGCCTGTTGTACATCAGGGTAAGGAAAGCAAGAAGGAACAGTAGGTAGAGAGCCAGCCCTGAGCCACCTTCCTACTGGCCACAATCCTTGCCTAGCTGTTCATTTTGTCTTTTGAGACTCACTGCCTCCACACTGAAAGCAAGGATCTCTGCATCTTGTTCCTCCCAGCTGAAAGGAGAAGAGAAATGTAGGATACAAGGGAGCCCAGGAAGTAGAAAGTATAGAAGGATGAGGCAAACTCCTCAAAGTTAGCCGATCCATAAAGTGTGTGAGTCTGAGGATGACTCCCCCTTTCCCAGGAAGTACCACAGCACTGTTTAATGGCGCCCAAGCCACAGGACTGATGCTCAGTGGGCGTCTGTTGGGGCTGGCAGTCTGGGTGGTGAAGGCAGGCAAGCAAGAAAGGGAAGAGGAACCTTCCAGCCCTGTGAGGGTGGGAAGCCTGCCAGCTGCCTCCAGCTCAAGTTCAGGGATGAAGCCAGTTCCCAGAAGATCACACAAGTCTCCTCCGGGTGACCAGACTTTCCTCTCCATCTGCCTTTCTGGAGAGTGCAATGTGAAGTGTCAAGTGTGTTTGAGGATGTCACCTCAATGCACATGAGGGGCATCTGCCCTGGCTGCAACAGAAACACCCTTTCTCAGAGAGGCAGAGGTGGAAAAAAGTCTTAGAGGACCTTTTAGCCAGCCACCCCATCTCTGGCCTTGGCCTGCAGGGACTTGGGACCTCTCCACCTCTCACCACACAGTGAGATATTTTTTGTTCAGCTGTGTTCTCCCAGAACAAGCCTACACAATTAGTTTCTTCTTGTTCCCTGAATTATTTTTGCCACCGTTAATTATTTCACACTCCATATACAAGAGTTATTGGGGTGGGTAATGGGAAGCAAGCGATCACTTTGAGGGTGCATCACAGCCTTCAAGACGGGAAGGCAACGTTGATTTGTTTCTCTGTTCTGCTGCCTGCCTGAAAGAAGAGTCAGAGAACAGGAGTGTGGTGCCGGGGTGGACAGAGACCGTGAGAAGCAAATGTGGCCTGAGGTTCTGTGGAGAGATGCTCGACCACTGATCCACTACTCTGGAAAGGAGATCTGCCCATGGGAGAAAGTAACCGCTCTCCTGTCCCTCAGATAATCCTTACCTTGTGGCAGCTCACTGGGTTAGGGAGGAGTGCATCCAGGGGATGCTTTTGCTCCATGGCATAGCAAAAGGGATACATTCATGTCTTGTCATTGTGCTGGGAGCTCCATATGCATCACAATAGACCTGTAACAATGAATACCACAAATATCTTTGTTCAATTTGGAAAGCAGGCTTCAGAGAGAAGTTAAAGGACCTTCCTGATAACACATAACCAGGAGTTAGAACAGCCTAGAGCGGAAGCCAGGTCCGTGTGATGCTAAATTCCCACTTCCCTCATGGTACTGCCTCCTGATAGCCAGCAGAGCACAGATATTCCTTGAGAAGGTTGCCCCAAGAAGTAGAACACTTACAGGAGGCAGGGAGAGCTTAGTCCCTGCAGTCACACCTCTGAGGTTGTGGCCCTCAAGATCCCTCTCTACATGAACTCTAGTCAGGATAGACACATCCACTGCCAGGCTCTCCTATAGGAATCCCCTGTGGCTACTATGATCCCTTTAAGTAAAGAGGCAAAATCAAACACTGTGAGAGTGGCTTATGGAAATATTTGTGGAGCTCAGACAACTTCCAAGTACCTCAGGTTGGTCCAGGTCTCTAGGCCTATAGAACTCAGCCAAGTGAAGCCATTCAGACTTAAGTTAAGATATTAGTTCATTTCACTACTCTGTGACAAAACACCTGGCAAGAGTACCCTAAGGAAGAAAGGGTTTATTTTGTCCCATTATTTGAGGGTGTGGCCCATCGTGGGAATGACAGTATATCAGCTAGCTGTGCTGGCAGGACAGTAAGGCAGCTGGATCACACTGCGTCTGCAATCAGGAAGCAGAGGATTGAACACTAATGAGCAACTGCTTCCTTATTTTCCCATTGTCATGCAGCTCAGGGCCTTAACCCACGGGTTAATAGAACCTGCTTCCATCCTCCGTTAAAACTCCATGAACACACACTGTTGCAGACTCATCCAGAGATGTGTTTCCTAAGTGATTCTAAATCAAGCTAAGTGAGCAATGAAAATCAGCCATCAAAGCTAGTGATGGATCTGCTATATAGGGACTTCTTTCGATCTCTTGGAAGGTACCACATCCCTTAGCCCCCAAAGTGTCCTACCCTGAGTGATGAGAAGTTGGGTACTTCAGCCAGAGGCAGGGAACCAACTGTAAATGCCAGTGGGTGCCCATGACTCTACCCAGGCAGCATCCTGTTTCCTGTCCTCCATATATGATTATCACAGAATCTCAGAGTGAGGACAGAACCTGTGGGTTAAATGAGAAAGTTGTACACATCGCTTAGCCATGTCCCTAGCACAAGGCAAGTGTTTCAGCATGTGGTAGTGACTAGGGCTATAAATACTGCAGAAAGCCAACTCTGACCCAGTATGTATCCAAGGTTGATGCTGACCAGTGTCTGTGGACATCCCCAGCCTTCCTTCAGCACCCAAAAAAGAAAGTGCTGTCAGGCCCAAACCAAAGTGAGTGTGGCTTTGATCAACAGTTCAAAGGGGACAGAGCCAAGCACTGTATACCCATTCTTCATCACTGTCCAAACCAGCTCCACAGAAGGACCACTTAAGTGAGCTGTTATGTCTGCACTCCTCACCTTGTATGAGAGGGTACAGGTGCCTAGAGGAGGAATGGACCCTGTCCTTGAACATATATTTTCAGGATTGCTAACCCATGCTTCGTCTAAGAGAAAATTCTCCCAAGACTCCTGGCTTTCCCATGTCCCAGGAAGGATGCTCTGGGGGCCTTTATGCTGGCCCTCTTGGGAGTTTCTTGGCCTATTTCTTGCTAGAGAGGAAGGCTAAGTTCAAACCATAACTCATGCACCGTACATGAGGAGAGTTCATGTTCGCATGAATCAGGAGACTTGCTGGAGACCACCCAACCAGCCAGGAAAGTGCACTGCTTCCTACTCCCTGCTCAACTACCCACAGAATCAAGGCAAAGACAGAAGTCACTCTGTCTATTCAGTGACTGTGGAAACCAGGAGCCAGGGAAAGAAAGGCATTCTACAAGCTTCACAGCAAAGATGGTGACAGTAGACTGCTACAGTGTCTGGAGTATCCATGATAGACAGTAAGGATTATGGGAAAGGGAATAGGTAAGCCAGGTCCCTCATGTGGGAAACCTGGATACACAACTGTGCATGTGGTTGAAAGGGCACTGCCAAGGAAGGTAGAAGCACGCTGCTGACTAGATGTAGCTATTACGGTGGTCACAATCCAACATAGTCTCCACAGCCACTTGGGTTTGTTGGCTGGTGAGCCAAGATGCGGTGACTGACCAGTGGTCATAAGAGCTCATTGAACCTACCCTAAACCTTCTGAGGAAACAAACCTCTCACTCTCCTTTGCTGTAAGTACTCTTGGGTTCAAAAGGTTCGAAGCAGAGCCTTGGGCTGACCTTTGAGGAAGATGGTTGCAGGCAAAAATGAAGAGACTGGCCTACAGCCACCTAGCAACTACTGAGCTTAGGACACGGATCCATGCATTCAAAGCCCAGTCCTGCTGTCTCCTACTTACAGGTTGTCAGAATCATTCCTTGTAACCTCTGACCCTCAGGCTCATCCTCTGCAAATTAGGAAAGGTGGCAGCTACTCATAAGGGTGTGGTGACATACCAATTTCACCTGGCAGTTCAAACCTCCTCCTTCTAGTTCTCCCTTCCTGAGATAGCTTATGGACATGCTATTTGGACAGTCCAGGGACTGCTGCCAAGCATAGGTGGCTGGTGAGTGACCTGTGCAGACATAGAGAGAGATGGAGACCATACATCAGAGAGAGCAAGGGACAGAGGAAGCAAGGGTCAGATCAGACCTACAAGCCCATGACAAAGGCTAGGTAGTAGAAAAAGAGAAAAAAGCTCAGACTGAACAAGGAGCTGCCTCAGTTTCCCAGAAGAAACTAGAAGAGTTCTGGGCAATCTCAGGCAACAAGGAGCAGAAAATAGCATTGTGGGTCACTGAACCCCCATCCTGAGCCACACACTGTCTTATAATGCACTCTGTACCACCTTCCTGGGAGACATGATTGCATCCTTTCTGAAAAATAAAGAACAGGAGGGAGAAGGCGATCCCTCCCTTCTCTCCCTCCCTTCTCCTTCCCTCCCACTCTCCCAGCACCTCCTCCCTCCCCACCTCCCGCCAGCTCTTGCTCTCCGTTGCTAAGTAGATGGTAGGTTTATTTGCGGCTGTCGGTTCCCAGTAGAAAAATTTCGTCTTGGAGAGCCGCCTGGATGGAAATGGCTTCAGCACCGATTTCATGGAGAAGGTCTGTGCGGTAATTAGTGTTCACGAGGGAGGAATTGGACTGGCAGGCTCCCAAGAAAACTACTCCCCAAAAGTTAGCTGGAGTCCAGAGGGCTACATCAAATGCAGTTCCAGAGTGTGCCTCTCCATCTATATATAGACCTGCAGACAAAAAAATGGGCGGCTTGGTGGCTGAAGGTTCATGGGGGGACTGGCCATGGAGGCAGAGACAGCCCGAGCTGCAGAGACCACTGCAAAAAGCATGATCTCTACAACTCCCGTATAGCTTCTTGCTTAGCCCTGGTGCTTTTTTTTCTTCTTACTGCACCTTGTCCTTTGCCCCAGAACAGAACCTTGGTAAGGGAGGAAAAGACAAAAAGAGAGGGGTAGGGAGAAAGGAGGGGGAGCAGAGAGGAAGGGTGGACTGTCCCCAAAATGGTCAGCAGAGAATTTATAAAGTCATGCCCTATACTTTCCTGCTAACCTTGTCCTCCTGAGTACCCAGCCATTCCTCCTTCCTCTCTTTATTAAGGGTTCAGGTGGTACCTCTGCCTCCAGAAGAACTCCGCTGACACCCTCCTCTACCCTTTCTTTCTCTGGGCACCTGTAGCTGAGGCATGATCACCCACCAAGAGTTGTGTGGCCTCCTTCAGTATTGCTTCTCTTCATAATCATGCCCTGAGCTTCGTGTCTCCAAACTTCTCCCTCTCTTCCCATCTACACATCAGAGTGGGACAAGCAGTAGCCCCTGAGCCTTTATTGAAGGAACTAAGAATAGCAGGTCTCAGGGGTTAGATGCTCTACATGGTTCCTATGTAGCCACCAGAAAATGCAGAATTAGAATTCTGAGCTTTGATGCTTTTTCTCTATCTTTAGTTGCTGAAGTGTCATAGAGCAACCTGCTCCTTAGGTAGAAATTTACACACTAACAGGCCAGTGTCCCAGATGTCAGAGCCTTGATAAAAGACCTCATCCTGACCTCTCACCGAGTTTCTGCCTTCAGCCTTGAACCTGTTCACAACTAGGTGCTACAAGGGCCTTTACCACCAACCCCAACCTTCATGTACCGCAACCCCAAACCCTCTGTTCCCCCACTGACTTCACCTGTCAGTCAGACATCACTGAAGTCAGTCCAATACCTCAAAGATGTGAGAAACTAGAAATGGAGTCCATGTGGTCAGCCTGGGCTATGGCACACAGCTGCCCATTAACAGAAAATCTAGGGAGAAAAGGCTAGAAGACATGACTCTCCTCAACCCCTCCCTTGCTGTTCTGAGCCTTCCAGTTGGCTTTCCTGGCCAGGAGGTATGATCACTCAGCCAAGACAAAGTAAAGTGTGTTCGAGAGCCAAGAGAAAGGATAGATCCAAAGAGAAAAAGACAGGGCAGCTGGGAGAGTCAGACCCTTTGGATGGCAAAAACAAAAGGCCTATGGGTGTTTTTGACTGGCACAACTCATTGATTCAGGGTACTGCCAAACCTCTTCCCAGTGTTAATCCTTCCCATCCTCCAATCATCTTGAGCTAAAGCCCTACACACTTCTATGAACACATGAGCACCTCAGACCTGTCACTCCAGCCACTGCCCACTATGTCCCCAGAAAGGGCAGAAGGCCCGGCTGGATGCAGCCATATGGTCCACACAGGCTTTTACTCCCCTGCTGTCTTCCACTTACTTGGTGACAAGCCATGGAGTTATTCTTCCATCTGCTGATGCACACACGGTCTTCTGCCTCCGCAGTTGGAGACCTCTCGTGCTGCTTACGTGAACTTGCTACTCCTGCTCAGGGTTCAAGTTGCCCTGAGCTCTCCAGCTTCTTGGTACTCTCCACTCATCTCCAAGGACAGCCGTGGATCTAATCTGCAGTTATCTCATTGTGCTGGAGTGGTTGCTCAGCCTTGACCTGCCCACATGTCCTATCTCTCATCTATAAAAGAGAAGTGCATACTTTCTGCTCCTTCCTCATCCCCACTCATTCATTCATTGGCTCTAAAGACATGGACTCCTGAACAGCAATTTAATCAAACTCATTTCACAGAAAAGGAAACTAAGGTCCATAAAAGTTCTTTGACTTGTTAAGGGCTACGATTCATCCATCAAGCACTTGCTTGGGGCTTCCATATGTCAGTAAATGATTGTCCACTCCTCACCCTATGCCTCTGCCATGTAGCAAAGACACAGCAGATAAGGGTGCATGGCACAGAAAGCTGGTTCCCCAGTCATGGAGCTCACAGAGGCCTCTTAAGAACTCAACAGATACGTGGATGTAGCGCTCAGACTTCACCAGATTCCTTCCCAGATGGCATCTCCCATAGCCATGCTCTGGACCTGCCCATCTTTTACCAAGGTTGCCAGAACCCTGTGCCACTCCTGAGTTGGAGATCCAACTCCTCCAAACATTGTCTGAAGCACTCCCGCTTTGCTCTCTCCTTCCCTCCCAGCCCACCTTCCCAGGTCTTAAAAATTCCTCTCACAAAGAACTGGAAGAGCTTGAAGGGGCTCGAGACCCCAAAAGTACAACAATGTCAAGCAACCAGAGCTTCCAGGGACTAAGCCACTACCTAAAGACTATATATGGACTGACCCTGGACTCTGGGCTCTGACCCCATAGGTAGCAATGAATATCCTAGTAAGAGCACCAGTGGAAGGGGAAGCCCTGGGTCCTGCTAAGACTGAACCCCCAGTGAACTAGACTATGGGGGGAGGGCGGCAATGGGGGGAGGGTTGGGAGGGGAACACCCATAAGGAAGGGGAGGGGGGAGGGGGATTTTGCCCGGAAACCGGGAAAGGGAATAACACTTGAAATGTATATAAGAAATACTCAAGTTAATAAAAAAAAAAAAAATCCTCTCACAAAAGAAACTACAGTGTCTCTATGGGGAAGCATGAAGCTCTAGCTCTTTGTCACCCCGGTCCCTGCCAGCTCATTACGGCCTCCTGTCATTAGCATATTAGATGCATGAGGTAAACAAAACAAACTTGCATCAGAGATTCTCAAGGTAAACCAGGATTACTCTGAACTGCACCACAAGCTGGCTGTGCAGAAAGACAGGCAAGGCGCCTGCTCTGGGGAGCATAGATGAGCGTGGGTGCATGCACGAGTGACATGTGCAGGTCCATGAAGAGAAACAGACAGTCTAAAGGCTAAAGTCATTTTTCACACCATGGGGAATGCCAAGCATCCTATCACAGCAATCACTACTGACAATAACAGCAATATCAATACCCTCCCCAGTTCAATGCATCCTAGGGGCTCTGCTCACCTAAGGCCCCGGCAGGTAAGCATCATCATTGCCTGTTCACGCACAGAGTACATAAACTACTCATATGCTCCTAAAACAAGACAGAAGCAACTGTCAGAACCTGACCTATTATGCAAAGCTTGACACCCTTTCCATGATTCCAGATGTCCTAAGGATAGAAACAGCTACGCAGTGGAGATTGGGTAGTTTTCCAGAGTCCTCAGCTGTCTGTTCATAGGAACCTCAAGGTCTATGCTAAGTCTGCGGGTAGGGAAAAAATGCCTGAAGTGGTCAGAAGAGCAATGGGCAATGTACAGGAGACAATACGGGATTCAAGATGTGAGAGGCGCACGCACACACACACACACACACACAAGAAGATAACAAAAGGAAATAAACAAGGAGGAACAGAGAAAAGGAAAGTGGAGCTGAGGAAAGGAAGGAAAGGGGAAAGAGAAGAGAAAAGATGGCAAAGCAAATGAAGAAAGCCGAAGGGTTCTGCAGGAAGTTTCTCGGGACAGATGCTCTTTCCAACTCCATACCTTCTAAGTTACTCCAGACTCACCTCACCTGTCTACCTCTGAACCTGCCTTTTCCCTACCCGATGCTTCCCTCAGGCCCTGCTCTAGTTGGGAATGAAGGCCACAGTGAGTTCTGGCCTAGGCAGATTTGAGCAACTGTTTCAGCAAGATTGCAGGGGCCAGATAGCATTTAGGATGCTGTCATGGGGAGCCACAAGACCTTTAATCACTTGCCGTGTCAATTTCCTACCCTGTTATATAGGACGGTAACCCTATTACTTTACAAAATTGGATGGATTTGTCGGTGCATGTAAAGCACTTAGCACAAAACCCATCACACAATCAAATCTCATGGAGTGTTCACTGATAACCTTGCCACCTAAGGGCCCTATGTGAGCCTCGACTCATAGAGTGTATTTCTTATAAACTCATCAGCTGACTTGCTCATTTACCTAGGGGCTCCTCTAAAACAGTGAGTACGTTTCCCATCATCTGAAAAGTTGTGGATGACCAACAAATGGTTGTGAAATAAAGTTGTGGTTGACCAATAAATGGTTGTGAGATGGATGAAACACTATGCCATTCATCCAAAAATGTCAGTCCTCCTCCTGATCACATGGCTTACTTGGTCTTTCATACAGTCAACTGGTTTGTCGGCTCCGTTTTCTTTTTCCTTCTCTTGGCTTTGTGAGCATTGGGTGAGAGGAGGAAAAAGAGCTGAGTGCTGAACTCTGTTTCTCCTCCCCATTCACTAGCATGCTCAATGCACCCTGTGGGTCAGCAATTTGTAGATGAAGCAAAGAAGCTCTAGCAAGAGTCCAGAGCTCATGCATGTCTGAAATGTGACTGGTCCCTCTAAGGCTCTGAGACCAGAAAGAGTGACTCTCTATTCCAGTCACCTCTGCAGACCCCTCCCTGTTGCAGCCCTTGGGTTAAGTATCACTAAATGCCTGTGGTTGAACTTGTCTAATTGACACTGGGTAAAAATCAAAATCAAGTCAGAAGAGTGGCTTAAATAACTCAGAGTGAAGGAGAAAGCTGCCCTCGGCAGAGAGCTAGACTGTGGCCTGCCAGGACTGAGGGAAATTGTTTTTCTTCTTAAAAAAAAGTTGCATTTACCAAACATTGATCCTGTAATAGGGAACTCTTGGCTATTGGTCTTTTCAAAATAGCCTGTCTTAGATGCTGAGGTTGGGATTTTTTTGTATTGCACAGATGCATCACACATACACGCACGTGTATGAGCATACAGACACACACACACACACACACACACACACACACACACACGGGGGGGGAGGCAAGACACACGGACAGGAATAGACACACAGACTTACACACAAGAACACATAGAGAGAAAGAGAACCACAGAGATATACATGTATTAGTCACACACACATTACACACACACAGAGAGGGGGGGAGAGGCAAGACACACAGACAGGCGTAGACACACAGACTTACACACAAGGACACATAGAGAGAAAGAGAACCACAAAAATACATGTATTAGTCACACACACATTACACACACACACACACACACACACACACACACACACACTTTGTTTTGCCCTTTCAGTGACTTACACCCTGTTAAAAGGAAGCCAAAGAGGAGACTTGAGGTTAGCTCCCCTCCCTGGGCAGTTCCCACGGCCCTGCAGGCCCAGCTACACCGCAACCTCCCTTCCTGGTTCTGATCATTTTAATCCAACTCAAGCCCAGCCCATCAGCTGTGGTCTTACTGAAGGGATGTGATTTTCACAGATTACAACGGCAAAAAGCCATTCAACCACACATGTCTTTTAAGTATCTGAACCTGGAAGGAGGGACTCGTTCAAAGGCAAAACAGCAGAAGCTAAGAATCTAAGGAGGGTTGCATGGACAGTCTATAAGTTTAGGGGAGCTCTTTAGTTTGGGAAGATCTGGTTAAAGACCCAGGAACAAGAACTGAGGAGGTGGCTCAGTGATTATGTATACTGGCTGTTCTTCAAGAGGACCTAGGTTCAACTCCCAGAATCTACCTATATGGCAGTTCACAACCATTGGTAACTCTAGCCCCAGAGAATCATGTGTCCTTCTCTGACCTCCACAGGTACCAGGCATATATGCAGGCTAATTTTAAATGATTCAGGAACAAGGAAAGCATTCTGGAGCAGGGATGTGACAGCCAAGTCCATAAAGTGACACTGACCGTGTTGTTGGGGAGGTGGCCTTAGCAGTGTCACTGAGGAAGAGTATCTTTCCCTGGAGGGACTCATAACTCCACCACCTTGCTGCTGTAACCTGTTCTCCTTTAGTGGGAGAAAAGAGTCAGATAAGCTTGTCCATCTTCTTTTTAACACACGTGGCACCCCACGGGCCAAGATCAGTCTCTGCGATGCATTCAGAGAGTTTCAAACTTGCTAATGTGGTAACAGCATTAGGAGCAGCTAAAGTACAAATCTTTCTCCTCCCTCCAGCTTCCTCGGTGTAGGTATTCTCCAGGGGAAATGACCCCCACTTCCTCTTCTAGTAACCACCATACAAAGCTCCAGCAAGAAGATCACTAAACAAAATAGGAAGTAGGTACTGAGCTACCTTTGCGAGCTTAAGACTCTCACCCAAAATGGCCCCGGGGCCACCAGAGGCTCAGATGAGGCACCTCGTCTTTCCCATTCACTGAGTTCAACATGTTGGCTATGTATGTAGCTACCAAATTCCACAAGACAGAAGAAAAAGTAGATACCTAAGGTGGGTAGAGAGATAGAGGTGGCCATGCCAGTCAAGATGACCTTGATTTGGTCAGTGATCTACCTGCTACCCATCTTCTAAAGTCTGGTGATGGATAGAGGGCCCACTGGCTCCCATCTAAACTGCCCTCCACACCAATGAGAAGGTAGCAGGTTTGGTGTGGAGAATCCAGCGGAGAACTCCTCCTGGCCCTGATGTGAGCAGATGTTCTGAAGTCATTTAGAGTCCAACTAATACTCCACTAATGCCGTCTGTGGAAGAACACTGCATGCTAGCCACTGGTGCTTAAGAGAACCCAGGAGTGAGCGAAATCAGGCACCATCTTAGCTGACTACCTGTGTCCCTGAAGGAAAACATGAGCTCATCCCTAAGCCCCTTCTCTCTAGGGAAGGACATGAGTCGAAGGTGGAAAGGGAGAATATTTTTATGCAGGAACCCAAGTGTCTATCTGCGTATCTACCACATTCATATTGTTCCTCAGACATGTCCAAAACCCCTGGGATGGATGGTAGGAACTAAGCCCCAAATTAGCCCATTATAGATGTCGGATGTCTTCCTTTCTGCCGGTCATGTCTGGTGCCTCTCCCAGACTACTCCTGAACTGTAAGAGGCTGATGGCACCTCATATCTTCTCAACGGTACAAGAATGATCAAATACTGGATATGACAGCACTTTGGCATACAATAGCCAGTTCGTGAGTAGGGACACTCCCTGTGTCTGACTAGAGCTGTCAGACTAGAGCAAGGACACAGAAACAGCCTGAGGTTGTGGAAACAAAAGCTAAGGTGTTTTCAGATGAGCAGACAAGTTTCTCCACAGGCCTTAGTAGGAAAGACTAGGCTACCACCCCCCTACTCCCTTTGTCTCCTGGGTCATCAACCCTGGCCAAGAACTGAGGAGGTGAGGCCATCAATATGTCATGTCCACATTTTGTTCTTTTTCCCAGTGCTGTAGAACACAAGACATGTAATTCTCTGGTGGTTAGGGTGTAAACAAGGGCAACTGGCAGGGAGAGTCACTTGGCAAAGGACCCACAGGCTGATCCTTTAACCCTCTGGGGTTTATAGTTCCTCATTTGGAGCCATTGTGTTGTTTCAGCAAGAAGAGGAGGAGGAGGTGGGTCCTGTTTCCTGAGCATCTCAGTTTAGGTCAGGGAATCTGGACCACCCCAGCACTGGGCTATCTCTGTCTTGAAGACAACCATGGTAGGAAGGACTAAGCAAAGGAGGGAACAAACTTAGAGTTCTAGGGAAGTCCATTCTCCTCTTACAGTGTACAGTAGAGTTTAATTTTGCAGGAACTCAGCCATGATCTTGCATGGGTCTTACTCTGGAACTTCTGATTTACAAAGGACACTCCAGGAGGGCAGGGCTGAGCCTGGCTAAAGCAACAGCTTATTGCCTGGTCCTCGCCTCAAGGCTGTCTCCTCAGAGGAAAACGGATGGCTTCACCACTAGCTTATTCTCTAGTTTACTTCCTTATACATCATTCTCCACTCTATCAAACCCCTTCTCTCCTTCAGCCAGTCATGGCCCTACCTTACTGCTCTCTGGCCATACCCCAAAAGACTGGAGTTTAAGGATGTCTTCTGCATTGTAAGCTGTCATGCCTTGGGTACAGAAACCCCCTTCCCCTGGAGGGAGCCCCTATAATAGAGTATCTCCATTGTGGGCAGACACACAAATAAGAGGTAGACAAAGATTCACAGTCTGACAAATGAGGCGGGTAATACCCAGGGACTCTAATAGATGTGAGCCTGGTGGACTCAAAAAAGGGGTTTTGGAGGAAAGATGCTGGTTCATCTAAGACATGAGGTTCTGGAGGAGGGAGTCATGAGGCAGGGAGCAGAGGGAAGATCGATGTTCCAACTCTACCGTGGCAGTAGAGAAGCCAAAGGAAGTCAGATGCTCTCTGTGGCCAGGGAATGTCTGGGGATTTTTGGTTTGTTTTTTTTTTAACTTGGAGAAGGAAGAATTATGGGAACTATTGGGAAGAGACACGGAAGCAGAAAAGGAGTGGTCAGTGGTCCCACTGGAAAGGGTTATGTCATAGGAGATATCAGAAGGGATCTTGAGAAGCTGGCACAGTGGTTGGGTGGAGCAGAATAGGACTTGGTGCTCAGTTCTCCCTACTCACTGCCTTGATTTCTGGGCCCATTCTTAGTGCAGAGTGGCTTCCTCGTAGTGTAGAGCATGAACAGTGCCCAGGGGTAAGGGCACTCAGAAGTCACCAACATGTGATAGGCAGGTAGGTGGGTTGGACTAAAACCAAGCACATGGCTCTTGACGGCTTAGGATAGACCCACAGATAGAGGAGGCATGAAAGACCCAGAACACAGGGAGAGAGGAGGAAAACGTGGCCCCAGAAGACCAGTAACCTCTCTGGGGAATCTTCCTGACTTTTTCTTCATCCTCTGCCCATAAGGACATCACTTCTCAGCACAGAGCTACATCTCTGTTAAATTCCACAAGGGAAATTCGGGAGCACTCTGGGGCCAGGTTGGTGGTGACCTGAGGAGAGATGCATTGAGGGTGGCGTTTCAGGCCCCACAGCAGGCACAACAGATCCAAACTTGAGGCAGATCCTCTAACAGCACACCAGTCCAGTATGCTTCAACATGCCCTGCTTGGCATGAAAAGGCCTTTTGTTAATGTGCTTGCAAAACCAGGTGATTGGGTATGCAGCCCCAAATCCTCTTCCTGCTTCTCCTGCCCTCCTTTCCCTTCTCACTTCATCCCTTGGGTCTGACTGGTCAGTCCCCTGAGACCCTGTGTTCTTCTGATCTCCCCACCTCCCAGCTCTCTCCTAGTTCCTCCAAACCAGCTGATTCCAGGGCCTGAAAGACCTGATGTTTTATTAAAGTCTAGATCTTCCTATTCTAAGGCCACCTTCCTCTGACTAATTCTGTAATTCAATTAGTAGGAAGCCGAGGCCTGGTTGAGGGGGGAGGGAGGGGAGCCCATCACATCGGGAGCCTTTCCTTCCGTGATGATTACACCCTAGGCTTCAGCCCTGCTCGAGTTGGGCAGGAAATTGTTCTTCCTTCACTTCACAATGACAAGGGCCTTTTATCCCAGCTCACGGGGGCTTTGTAAATTACTGCCATCATCTTGGTACAATTAATTCTGCTGTGCTGTGTTTTTCCCCCACGTGGGACAGGGCTACGCCCACTTTCCTAGGCACCACCAATGCCCCTTACCCTATCGTGGGTGGCAGGCTGCTCTTCTAGAGACAAGTAGACACCCTTATCCACAACTTCTCCTGTCCATGCCTCTGCACCACCATCTGCCTGTCTCTTCCCAGCTGGATTCTTGTACCTGGGCCATGTCGTTCTATTGTTCCCTTTCTTCCTGTATTTATATCCCAAGGTTCCCAATCCCTCTTCCAGCTTCAGTCATGGCTCTCTTACCCCTCCTTTTTTGTATGCTTTTGGTCTCTCAGCCTTCCACCTAATCTGAGAGATATAAAGATGCACCCTCACAGGATGCCAGTCTGCTCAAAGACACAAGGCATGAAATTGGCAAATAGAGTAGGGGGGGCGGTGAGTAAATACAAAAGGGCAGCCAGGAAAGGTTAGGTAGCTATATAAAGACAGGTGAGCCCAAGCTAGCACATTCAGCATACAGCAGAGTGACCAGTGCCAGGGCAGAGGCAGGTCAAGGTGTGCCAGCAGAGGGGGGCCACCTCCAGCTGTGAGGAAGAGGAGGAGCCTAGGTCATCAGTTGCTGGCAGGGTTTTGTATTCAATTTCTCTCCAATTATGTTATTTCTCTGTCCCCAGATGGTTGCCAAAGTTCCTTTTCTATCTGACAGACTGGGACTCTATTCTGCTCAGTCCAATGATTAAGGAGAGAAGGGGGACCCTGGAAGGACAGAAGGTCAGCAGTGAGCTGGTGGAAGGGGATAGAAAGATGGGAGCTCAAGGTGATGTCATGGCTCATGCAGAGATTCACGAGGTCACTTGAGTAGTTTCTGACCTCAGGCCACACACCAGGAAAGGTCCCAAGAGCCAGAGGCTGTGGCAGTGCTCTCAGAGCCACTGGCTCCCCTATCCTGGATTCCATTCCCCAAACACCAACTCCTCTCACTCGGGCCTGTGAACCAAACTTACACGTACAGCTTGCCAGGCAGAGAACCTGCTACCAAGCTCAGACCTGCACTGTCCAGTTCCAGCAAAGAGGAGATGGCGAGGCAGCAGGGTATCTCCCCCACCACCAGAGGATCGTCCTCAGGCTGTATCTGCAATACAGCTCAACCTGGCAGTCTGTCTGTCTCCTCCGCACAGGCTGAGTCCTGCTTTCCGTGTCACCTACTCTCATCTACCTCCCTTTTCCTCTACTCTCTTCTCTTCGCACAGATTGGTTTTTTTTTTCTTGAAAGTTAATTATGCAAGTGATCTGTGAATACAGTCTGAGTCTAAATGTGTCAAACCAAACAAAAAGTGTAGGATCACCACAGGGATACATCCCCCATCGGCACCTCATGCTCCTGCATTTGGCTCCCTGTAACTTTGCCTGTAAATACAGACAAGAGTGCATACGGAAGGGGTGGGATATACCTCTGCTGTGTATCTGTGGCACCAATTATCATACAATTTGCTTCTCCTCTCTGATGCTGCTGCTGCTTTCTGTGTTGGTACATCAAGGATCATTTTACCTTTTTAACTACTGTAGAGTATTCGGTTTTAAAATGGAAATAGTCTTGCCTTGGGAACATTTTTTTTAGGTTTTTTGGGTTTTGTTTTGTTTTGTTTTCCCCCTGCTCCTGACAGCCACAGTGGACTGTTGCTCTCTCCTCTCAAAGCTCAAGTACCAGACCATACACTTGTAGGATGGGGACTTGGAGAGGATGACTGGGTCTGAAAGCCAGGAGGAATCTTTATGTCACTGGTCCCTTCACGGAAAGGACACATCCTTCTCAGAACCTTTCAGGCCCCCCAGAGGAAGCCCTGTGACTAGACCCACACATCGTGTGCAGTTATAGCTACTCCACAACCGGATCTGCTTGCCACCCACACTGTGAATTCGAATACGGCCTCTGCAGGGAGAGCTCTGAAGGATCCACTATGCAACCTAAGACAGCGAGTTTGGCTGGCTTAGTCACTGGCAGGCTGAGGCTGGAAAGTACCATCCTTCACGATACCCTGCCTCACAGCTCAGAACCCAGTGTGGTTATATGTTCATTCAGCAGCAATGAACAATGGGCTGAAATAGCTAGCTGTTCTGCAAGGAGCTGGGAGTGCCTCTGCTCTGTCCCTACGTAGGTGAGCTATGCCGGTGTCTGATAAGGCTCGGCTCCTAGGATCCCACCTGGGCCTCCACCCCAAACCCATGGTTATGCAGAGTATCCTGTGAGGGCAAGCTCTCCTCTGCTAGCCTCCTCTCCACCAAAGCTGCCATCCCCTAGGGCTCTCCTCTCCTCTCAGCCAGGGCACAAGCTAGTCCTTCTCTGCCGTCTGGATTTGGCGTTAAGAGCACCTTATCCACATCTGCCTTCCTCGAGAAGCCGTGAGTGAGCAGACTAATCTCTCCTGCTGCAAAGTGAAGTCCAAATCCAACTGCCGGGAGATGGCTAGAGAAGGATCTGAGGCTTCTGGGTAAAGCTGGGCCTTCCTCACAAAGGGGTAGATTGATGGACCATGAAGGAATGAGCTCTGCCCTTCCCCCACTTCCTACATCACAAGAGGGAACAAGTATCCACAACAGGTTCCACAAAGTCAAGATCCGACTTTGGTTAACAACCACTGGTTAACAGATCTCCCTACAAGCTTCTAAGAGGGATTACTGTTCCCACGTTAGATATAAGATAGATAAGGAACCTGTGATTTGGAAAAAGGAAGCTCTCAGTGACCTATGGCTGGTACAGGGCTCTTCTGAGCAAACTGTGTATTAGCTTTCCTAAGGAATTCCAGAAGATGGCTATGAACGTACTGTCAGACCTGATCTGGGAGCCTACAGGAAGGAAAAAGGCAGCCTCCAGTGACCCACCCACTGCCCCTCACAAGCAACTCAAGATTCTGCCACCACAAAGGAAGCCCAACATGTAACATCATCCACTGGGGTCTAAGGTAGCTCTTGGCAGCTACTGAACACAACCCCTCCAGCACCACCACCATGGCCCTCCTACCAAGCTAGACAAGGTGTTTGGGCATTCAGTGCTCTCAGTAAGTAAGGCACCTCTGCCCTGTCCTGAGCAAAGAGAAACAAGCAGAAACAGAAGCAAATGGAGTTCCTGCCCTCACCTGAGCATTAGGAGATTGCCAATCAATGAGCAAATAGATATTAATGTCAGGGAGTGCCGGGTGACAAATAGGAAAGGAAATAGGGCAAAAGGTCAGGAGATGCGTGTGCTGGAGGTTGGGACAGTGGTGAGTAGATGGGCTGAGAGAAGTGACAGAGGAGATCATGTCCGATAGATGCCTAAAGGTAGTGAAGGAGGAAGCAGGCCAGGCTGGTAGAAGGGGTGCAGTGAGGAAGTAGTCGCTGTAGAAAAAGGATCTAAGATAGAACATGTCTCATTAAGATGGGAAAAGGTAAAGGAGCCAGGAAGTGACCAAGGGAAGAAGGAGGGGCAGGCGATGGATTCAGAGGCAGAAATGGCAGGGGAAAGTCACTTGATCCTGAGAGGGGGTTCCTAAAAGACCTAGGCACATGGTAGAGCTCTGGGGTCTCTCGAAAACAATAGAAGAAAATCCTGAAAGCGGGACAAAAAGCAACAGATTTCCCCCTCAGGAATCCTTACTTTATTATTCTGGGCTGTGAAAACAATATGGTCACTTCCTTCTCCTCTTACTTCCACTTTCTCTCCAAACCTGCCCCTGACCTTGTCCCTAGCTGGCTTGCCTGCATACAGCTGAGGCATTGGCTGCCTCTCTGTAGCAGGCAGAAGACAAGGCCAACAAGGGGACAAGGGAACAGGAGGAAAGACGCCCCTGGGAGAGGCAGGCGGCAGCACGAGGGACGACGTCACAGGGCCTCTGACCGCTATTCATTTCAGTCGCCTGTGTCTCCATCAATAACCGTCTGCCAGTGACCAGGAGGGAAGAGGAGGGAGAGGAAGGGGGAGGGGCAGTGTGAGCCTGGTCCAGGGGAGGGAGGATGGCATGGAGACTCCTTGGCAGGAGGTAGAGCCAGCCGTGGAACGGGAGCTTCTGTCTCCCAAGATCTATTTCCTTTTTTTTTTTTTATATCTGTTTACTCTTCACACACATGTTCCCTTCCTGCCATCTCTCCAGCCAGCAAAGACAAGGAAGCAGGAGCTATTTCTACATCAGAAGGGCAGGAATGGAGAGGTTAGTGGGTACAAGCTTGATAGTAAGACACAGGAGAGGACATTGTGGGGACTCTGTGCATCAAGTGGTCACAAGCCTAATAACTAGAACTGCCATGTGTACCAGACAACCACTGCCAGCTGCAGAGACTCCGGAGAAAAGAACCAGAGTCTAGCACAGAGTAGGCATTCACAAAGTAAATGGCCTTGAAACAACCAGAAGGCATGAGGTAACAGTCAGTCAGGAAAGGATATAGCCCATGGAGGGACTGGAGCAGTCAAGAGATTCATGAAAAGGACTGGATTTGGGAGGTGGGGGGTAGTAACCATGGCGACAGTAGACTGGTCACAAAAAATGGGATGGGAATAGAAGGAGCAAGTGAGGCTAGAGAAGACTGCGCAAGAGAGTTCTACCCTGCTGGTCCTTTCTCTAGGGTAGGGTCATGGATGGCTTTGCAGACAAGTCTGTTTTGGCCGAAGACGACCTACACGGTTTTACTGTGGCTTCCAACTAGTTTTGCAGATCAGTCAAGCTGCATTCATAACCGCAGACAGGAAGAGGTCCCTATAGCTAGTCACCAAACATTCTGTTCCTTTGTCGTGCGTGCATGGTGCCTCAGAGGGGCACTGAGCCCTCCTGTGAGCAGGTTGCACCACACAGAACACTCTAGAAGTTTCAGACACTGTAGCAGTGGGGTGGGGTTGTTACAATGGCTCAGGGGTAGAAGCGGACAGGACCATGGAGAGCACGCTCAGCTCTTTTAATTGAAGTAGACACCGGCTGGGCGCTGGGCGGTGTGAGGCCGAGTTGCCCTCGAGGAGTGTCCTCGAGGAGTGAGGCAGAGCATGGGTAGGCCTCAGTGGGTTTGATAGCCCAAGAAGCCTTCAGACCAGGAGGTGTGTGAAGACCCTCAACATAGCTTTGACATCAGAGATTGGGGCAGAGAACACAAAGGACATATGACAACCCTATTCGTTTAATTAAGACAACTGACCTGCTCTGGCTTTTATCTGGAAGGTCTCTGACACTTGTACTCCTGGGGGGACCAGCTCAAGGAAGAAGGCCTGTGCAAGAACAGCCAGGGGAGCTAAAAGGGAAAGCTGCTCCTTTTGAGAGGGGTAGGGGGTAGCATTGAAACTGATTAAAAACAACACTGACAGGGAGTGGGGAGACGTCAGAGACGCCTGAAGCACTAGGGTGCAAGGACAGGGAGAGACCCACGGGCAGAGAAGGGGGGCGTGGGGAGTGGGGAGGACTCCGCGGAGGGAGCAAAATAGAAAAAGCCACGGAGGAAGGAGAAGCAGACAGACGGGAGACCGAGGGGCAGGGAAGCTCCGAGGAGAGAGCCCAGGAAAGAGCGAGGTGGGGAGAGCAGTGACGAGCTGGAGGGCGGGAGAGTGGGGCGGGCGGCAGGGCGCGGCGGCGGGCCGGGCCTGGCTGGGGGCGCCCCCACTGACCCTTGTCGCCGCTTGCTTCCCTCCCAGGCTGCGCTTTCCTCACCTACTGCGAGCGTGAGTCAGCGCTGAAGGCCCAGAGCGCGCTGCACGAGCAGAAGACCCTGCCCGGGGTAAGTGGCGCCGACCGCGGCGCAGCCGGCCGCGCGCCGACAGGGGGCGACTTCGGGAGGTCGGGCAGCGACGCTCAGGGCGGGGACAGCAGGGACCCCGCGGCCCGGGCTGCCACCCGCTGAGCCCCCGAGCTCGCGCCCAGGGGAGGGTGCAGGAGCCGTGGGTACCGAGCTCGGATGCGCCCGTCGCTACGGCTCCTGGCCGTCCAGACCCGACGGGGGAGAATCTTGGCAGTGACCGGGAGCCCGGGCGCGGCAAAAGCTCACACGGCCCGGGGCGGGGCGCTGCAGGTCCCGGGCCTGGAGCCGCGCACTGTCCGGCGATGCCTCAGATGCTCGCCCCGCTCCCGGGAGCATCCAGTAGGGCCCCGCTGGGATCCCGCACGCGGCTCCGGAGCCCGGGGCCGCGTTAGGAGGGGCGCCTCCCCGCCGCCGCCAGTGAGATCACCGCGGTTTATTTAAGGAGCCAGCCCTCGTCTTTGATAAACTATCGCGCCTTGGCCCTGGTTTATAGCTTCTGCGCGGGGGAGAAGAGAATTATTTATGGCCCCCCTAACTGGGTGTGATATCAGCCGTGGCTATTATCGAGGCTAGTTCATCACCATAAAATAAGAAGTGTCCCTCGGGTCAAGGGTCTGCGTGGTCTCTCCTGCGGGTTCAGAGAGATTGGGTGGGAGGGTTAGGAAATATACAGCTGCTGAGCATCTAAAGATAAATTGAAAGATGTGTGTTTGTGGCCATAGCTTTAAAAATTTGTAAATATGCAGGCGTATACAGTGGGCGCTGCTGGGAAGCACGTGTGTTCTCGATGTATGCACGCCTATGCTTAGGACATGCGTGTTTACATTCTTACCAAGCAAACCGTATGTAAACATAGGTTTCCATTGCTGCCCCTCAGCAGGAAAGGTTAACTAGGTAGACAAGAGAAAACGGTACACCCCAGAGTGAAGCAGTTCCCACATCTACCCGATTCCCCTTGCTTCAGAGGTCTTTAGTTAAGGCTTTGGGTCGAGAATGCAGGATTACACAGGCCCTTCCTTCCATTATGACAGCCTTTGTATTGTATTTTGGTATTTGTGATTGCAAAGCACGGGGCTGAGTCATCTTAATAACATAGCCGCGGATGCAAATGTATGGAAATGCAGGCGCGCGCAGATTTTGTGTGGAGCGGGGCTTTGGCAGGGTGGCCGTTCCCAGTTGGTTTTTTAGTGGCGCGACTACAGGCACATATATTATAGTAATACTTTCTGGGTGCTCTCTGTAGGGTGGCAGAAATGTGCTCCACGTTATGCGTGACGCATAAAGCCATATTGTAAGACAGCCAAAGGTTTCTCAGAAAGGTTTGTGCTGATTAATAAAGTGTTTATGGCACTTTATTTGAGGGGTGGAGGGGTGGTGATAGATATTTGAGAGTCACCCAAATGGAATAGAAAATACCACATTGTTATTGGAGGCCCTCCGTCAGCTTGAGAGAGATTGCTGGGGAGTTTCATAATGGCTAAAAGCCGAATCAGATGGGGAAACAGAAAGAGAGATGGTGGGAGGAGGTTGGGATTTTTGAAAAAGGAAAAAACGACTATGGATTGTTCCAGATCTAACCTTAACTCGTGGTTGTTTATTTTACATATAATAGAATAGCTAAATGATGAAGTGTATTAGTTCTTTAATAATTTATAGAAATACTTTGATGTTGCAGTAATTACATTAAAGGTCACATATCAAAGGTAATTTGGTTGAGCAGCTGTGATGGTTTCTCAGAAGCAATCAATATCACTGTCCGTGGTGCTGATTTCACCAAGGGGCCTGCCAGATTAAAGAAGGCTTATTACCAGGCAGAAAGGCCCAGGGGAAATCAGGAGCACGTTGGAGCGAGGCACCAGCCCCCCTTCCGCCGATAATTAACACCATTCCCCATAATCTGCGCTAATCCTTCATACTGGGAGATCCAGTGGCATTTTTCTGAAATCACAAAGATAAGTTGGGCAAGTCTGGGAGAAAAAGGCAAAAAGAACCATGAGTACATGTTGGCAGAGATGGGGTGAAAGTAGATGCCTCTGGTGGGAGTCAGACACAAGCCAGGGTTTTCTGGGCTGCTGGGAACACCATCCTTCTTCAAAAGATTCCGGAGAAGACTCATGCTCACAACCCTCGTCATACGATTCTCTAGGTAGGGGGAGCTCACACAGAGAGACACACGGGAGGGAAAATAGAATAGCAGCCACAGGTTCTGAGAACACATTGTCCCCACACAAACTCGAATGCAGACAAATGGAAAACAAAATGACCAGGTAAATTATGCCCTAAAGTGGAGTCATTTTGATCTGGAAAAGCAGAACTGCTATTATTATTGTGAGCTGGTTTTCTCCTTGGAGATCAGAGGAAGAATGCTACCAGCAAATGCAGGAGAGGTAGAAACAAAATGTTCTTCAACTAAATCATATGTGTTCCTGACTGCTAAGGCTGTGCCCAAATAGGCCTGTGTAGCTGAAGCGAGGCACAGGAGAAACTTCTTCTTGTCTAGGGTGGCCATGTTAGGTGCCCCAGTGAGCTCCCTCTATATCTGACTAAGGAGAATGAAATTGAAAAAAGAACCTGGAGAACTGGTAACCTCAGCAATTTAGGCACTTTTCCAGACTTCAAAATCCATTAAAATCAATCCATTAAAACCAGCCCTCTACATTTTTACTGAGGAGAGATAGGAGGAAAAGCTGGTACAGCCAACACATTCTGCTTCCCAGCAAGTTACCCAGCCAGCATCCCCCCTCCAGCTAGAAAAACAACCCATTGTTGTACACAAAAGCACATAAGGGCATATGATATGCACACAGCACTGCAGCGAACATCAGCACAGCGACGGCAGCTGGACCAGAGGCACTCCTCACTCACCTTCATCCAGGAGAGCAGGGGAGCTAAAGTTTCTCTTGGGATAACTAGAATTTTAGGAAACAAGTCCCCATCGAGTGTTCTGAATCAGAGGCCAATTTCCCTGGAAATCAGTCTAATTGAAACTGCTTTGGGGGATGATGGAGTCATCCCCTCAACCAGTGTCACAAATAGATTATTATTCTTGAATGTGCCATGATTTCAGTACAGTGGGATTACTAAACCATGAAGTCTCACCAGGGTCCTTGGGAACAGGGCCTCCTGCTGGAAAGTCGAATAATGCACTTTATGTTATCTCTTTTGATCTCTCTCTCTCTCTCTCTCTCTCTCTCTCTCTCTCTCTCTCTCTCTCTCTCTCTCCCTCTCTCTCCACTCTTTCCTGGCTGTCCGGCCTTCTGAAGACCAATCCCTTCCATCATCCGTGTTTACAGGATACAGTCATAGAATGTGGCTTCTCAACCCACCGGCAAGCATTTTCCAATACATCCCCTTCTCCCTTAGAGTTGCCCATCAAGTTGGGGACAGAAGCCACACCCATAAACATAACCAATAATGAGAGACAATAGAGGTTACAATACAGTGACCTGTGTAGTCAACTACTTAGCATTCACAGTGAATACTTGCTAAACATTGTATTAGATGATTAGCATGGTGCTGCATCTCACCTCCCTTGCCAAGGTCTCTTTTCAAGACCACCCTGAGTAGAAGACACAACGAACTTGATCACAAAATTGATAAATAGTTCTAGATCTCCCACTGCCATCCAAGTTTCTCACTTCCGATAGTGCCATCGATTGCTTTAGAACTTTGAAAGTGACAAACACGGCTGTGGGTGGATTTCAGGTTTCCTTCAGGATAGGAGCAGGTAGGAAGAGAGTTTGGAGTCATCTCACTATGTGAGAGGACAAAGAAACAGCACAACACTGGGCAAGCATGGCAGGACAGAAGCCTGACCAGAAAGCCCACCTGAAAGAGAGGTATTCATTCCCCTACCATCTCTGAGAGCTAGGCAGAGTCTGTGAGTGCACAGGAGTCCCTGTGGAAGAACTGTGTGCCTTAAGACACAGCCCCACTACAGAGCTCCAGCTGCTCAAGCCTTTGGGGGCTTTGCAGGGGATTGTCTTCCAGGGAGAACCCATCTGTTTGCAAAGTTGAGAAGATGGGGCCTAGGGGACAAAGCTCTGACTAGGGAAATGTGGAAAATGAGAGGAGAGGTGGCCAGAATTACTCCTTCAACAGCAGAAAGTTTCTTGGCCAGAGCTAGAAAAAGTGGGGGACTGAGTCTGGTTAGCAGGAGGCCTGAAGGCAATGAGGAGGAAGCTGTGTGTTGGGGAGCTGGCAGGCTGGAAGCAAGCCGTTTCTTCTTGGTAAACATCGAAACGCCAATTACTAGTTAGAGATGGGTTGTTGTAACCTCACTGGGCAACTAACACATGCTGTCTGTTGCCTCCCACCCACCCCCTGAAGACACACAGGAGACAGGCAATGTCCCTGTCATCCCCAACTCAGATCATTGCACTGCAGTGCTTGTCATTTCCGTGGCAAATTAGGGTGACTGTCTGTGAGTGTAAGAAGTCTAGTAAAACGGAAAATTCACCAAACATAAGGCTTGGGTGGAGCCTTAGCACTGCTGTCCCTTCTAGTGTCTCCCTTGAATCTCCCTTGCCCTGGATTTCATTTCATTTTTCTAATGCCTTCTGACCTGTTTCCTCCTGTTCTCCCTTCTGGATATCCTCTTTGCCTTTCCACCAACACCCCTCATTTTTTCTGTCCTCTCATGTCTTTTCTCCCTCCTCTCCCTACCTCATGGCTCCTTTTATTTACCCCATCTCGGCACCTGTACAAGGCTCTAGTGGGACCTCCACCAGCCTTCAAGGGGCTTCCCTAATGAGGCCCATCTCCCTCTCGAACTGCCCTGCCATTGAAGGATCCATCTAATTTTATGTACAACTGTAAAGATGAATGATAAGTAGAAAGGATACAGGCAAGAAGATGAATAAATTATAAAGGGCAAATGATGACAAGCCAGGGGTCCCCAGAGAGAGTGATATGATAACAGAAACTAGAGACGAATTTATGAAGGGAAGAGTTAGCATGCTCAGAGGCTGTGAATCCTCTGAGGTAGTTTTACAACTCCTGGTGACCGGCATAATCACGGCATTTCAGTTTAGAATTGTGATAGATTGCTATGTGTCTCTCTTACAGGACGTGTCAGGTTTGTCTCTGTGTGGTGAATCTGTGTCTTGCCATGGCCTATGTCTTCTCTCACAATCTCTGCCACCTCCTGCATCTCTGTTTGAGATAGTAGTGTCACACCCAGACCCACATGTTCTTCCTGGTGTCCTTCTGGCTGAGTGGGTTGATTTAGGGGCAATATGACAAAATACCACCAACTGGAGGCTTTACCCACAAAAACATATCTTGGTTCTTGATTCACAAACTAAGATGCCTGCAGAGTTGGTTCCTCCTGAGGGCTTAAGGACGATGTCTCCTATGCCTCTCTTTCAGCTTCTTGATCTGGGGACCTTGTCGGCTACAGGTGTTCTGTCTGTTGCTTTGTCTTATAGTCCTTGGTCCACTATTTCTGTACCCATGTGTTTCACTTCTAAAGATACAAGTCACATTGTCATGGCCCATCCCAGGGATCTCACCTGGGTTCTCTGTAAAGATCCTGTCTCTAACACATTCTTACTCACAGGTAAGACGTCATTCTTTCTGTCACACGCACAGTTTAACTTGTAATGTTGAACAATATACCACCATTGAGTATTCCGTGGCAGGAGGAATGTTCTTCTGTGGGGAAAATGAGTGGCCTATCGTTTTCCTTTCTCATAGTCCTTAAGGAGAATTTTCCATCTGTCCTTTAGGCAGTGGCCTTTAGGTGTACAATGTAGCACCCAAGGAACATTGGGAATTGTCTAAAGATGCTCCTGGCATCTCTGAGGAGTAGCCAGAGATTAGTCTATATATTCTGAAATGCACGTGACAGTCTTCCCAATAATGATCAGGTTCCCCAAATGTCATCTGTGCCAAGGAAGAGAAACTATCTGGAGGCCAACAGTGGTGTAGGAGACAGGAAGGACAGCAAGCTGAGAGGTTGAGAGGTTGAGCATTCCCTCTTAGTGCCTGGTTCTCACTCATTTGGAGGATAAGTCCAATGGTCCTTATGATGAGAAGAGCCAAGGTTATGGTGAAGAGCATACATGTAAATGGTGTGAACAGTTGGAACAGCCAAGTCCATATCCTACCTCTGGGCACAAAGCTGGTGATGTCTACCTCATGTTTTAGCCTATAGGACAGACTCTGCCCCAAACCATTTCCAGGTCTGCTCTCCCCTCTGACTACATGAAATAAATGACTTAAGCTACATGACCTGAGAAATTGCTCATGACAGAGAAGTAATAGAAACTCAGACCTCCTAAGCTTATTCACGGGGCAGGGGGTTCTCCAGCACCTTCCCCCTCTGGAAGACCCTCTCCCAACCCAATAGAAAGCCCATGTGTCACGCTTATGTGCAGCCCAGCATCCCTTTGCTATATGACACCAATCTGATCCCATTATCCAGAAGGCAATACCCACAGGAAGGGAGTGCTTAGAGCCTCAAGAGGAGATCCAAACGACTTTCTCTCCAGAGACAGTGTCAGCTGCACTGAGGAGTGCACCTACATCACACATGGTTTGCCTTTCTTCCTTCAGTCCTATGTTCCACTACCACCATTGCAGACCCTGCTTTCTCCTCCTGTAGAAAGAGGCTGAGTCCTCCCCACCTCAGGGCTCTGTGTATACACCTCCCTCCTAGATGTGCCATTTCTTCACTGCCCCATCCACATTGGCTTTGGAGGTTCACATAAGTTTATCACATAAATGACTGTGGACCCTGAGACATCCAAAGCAAAGTCCAGGCCTGGCTACACACTGTGGCTGGTAAAACGCTCTATGAGCCAGGAAACACCTGTGCCCCTTACCATGGGCCTGGACTCAAGGAGACATGTGGGGGAATGGATGCATCCTAGGGATCCAGGTTTAGGTACAGGTGCCAAAGCAATCCCTGTTACTCCTGCTCATCTAATATCCTCCCCAGAGCCACCTTCTGGGTTGTTCGCTTCTGAAATCCCTTCTGACACTCTTCATATTTCTAATAAAAAGAGAGCCAGCATTCCACACATTGCTTAAGAAGACAGAATAGAGGGGTGAGCGGGAAACCTCTGCTCTCTCCTTTGACTCACATGGAACCAATAATCTGTATAACATGAGCTGGGAATTTTCTCATGACAGAAATGGATCAAGAACCCAAACCTCCAAGACTCATCCACAGGGGTGGTCTACAGCCTTTCCCTTTGGAAGACTCTCTCCTAACTGAATAAGAAGCCAGTATGTCAGGTTTGTGTGCAGCCTGATAGCCCTTTGCTGGTATGACTGCATCTTCTGCCATCCACCTCCTGCTGCCATAGATGTCAAGTGTAGTCAAGCAAGGGTCTGACAGACCCTTCCCTGGTGCACCCACCCAGAGCCAAAGCTGGATCCTCAAAGCAATCCCACCTCTGCACTCTGCTCATTGTGAAGACTGCAGAGGAACATGCTGCCATTTGCAGCGGCAGTGGCCTATTGTGATACGGTACAGAAAATGTGTCCCATGTTTAATACAGAACAAAATTAGCAAGACTCTGTGTTTTGCTGAAGAGGTTTATAATGTGGTAGTAATGGGAAGTGTCTGGTAGTTCCAGAAAGATAAATCAGGTTGTTCTGAGGAATACCAGCCCCAGTTGTGGCCACTTACTTCCAGACCCTTGTACTGCTGGTACCTTCTCCATAAGATAATCAAAGTTATCCCTGTGCCCTAGGACACAAAGCTCTCGTCATCTTTGCTTTCTGTCATTCAGAAAATCCAGTCAAAGACCAACCCTCTGCTGGATTCCCCAGACCCTCAAAGCCCTCACACACTCGTCATCTTCCTTCAGGGGCCTCTGTTTTCTATTTCAGTCACCTTTTCTAGGCAATTCCCATTCACCCTCAAGGCCTAAGTCTGACATGTGTTCTCTGTACAGACTCTGTCCATGTGAGATTTGTAGTCCCCAGAGTCACCCAGCACTGCTTGTTAGTCCCAGAGTCTCCTATTAACATCATGCTTCACATTCAGAGACACGGTCACCAGTGCTTGCCTGGCCTGGTTCAGAAGAAGGGGATACATGAAAGGCAGTTTCTTTCTCTGCAGAGTGTCCTTGCTGACCATGGCACCTCACGAGGACACACAGACAGATCAGTCCTCACAAGTCCTTGTCCTTATCAGCTGCATTCACCCTAGAAGATTCCCAGCTTAGATTTTCCTGTTAGGAAGGCTTGGAAAGAAAACAATCCTGGTTTTGTGGTGTTGGGTGCATGGAAGAAAAGACTACAAGGAAGAAGCACTGACCCCAGGAGCCACAACTGGTGAAAGTTTGAGTGTGGGTGTATGTGATGTGAGGTGTATGTCCCCAGGAGAGAGAGCCCAAGGTTGTCACAGGGCCTGTGCCTGCATGAGTCTTGGCAAGACAATTAAAGGGTTTTTCTCAACCTTTCGTCAGAAAGCAAGCCAGAGACACAGGATTTCTGTATGAGCTGCCGCTTCTGGTTGGATGTGGGTGGGGAGGGGGTTCCTTTTACAGAGCATTTGTGTGGGTGAACAGAGGACAAGATTCCTCTGTGTTTTGGACCAGTGGGGTTCCGGAACTGTGGGCTGCCTTGAACCATCAAAGATAAGCAACCGCAGGTGGTGACGGAAAAAAAGTAATATTGTTCTGTATCAAAGTCCTCATGAAAATAGTTGTAACAAGAAAAGCACTAGTGTTTAATGGAACGAGGTCTTTCTAGGGCCTCCAAGGCTATTGTGGTGTAAAAGCATATCAGGATCAAACGCATTATCGGTATGCCCTCAGGCAACCACCAGGGGGTGCCAGAAAGGTGGCATTCTCTAATGGTGGCCTAGTGAGCACAAGGCAAGAGTTCGACCCAGAGCCTTGTACATAATTCCGTGTCCAGAAGAGAGGATGCAAAAACGAAGTCAAACACCCCACTCCTCCCTTGAGATTCCCACCGCCTGTGAAGATGTCATCCTTCTGGATGACTTGGGTCTGAGTTTTCCACTTTCTATAATGAAGCCACGTGTGCGAGCCCTTTGTATGCTGAGAATCGCTATAAATAACTCAAGTGTAATTATTAATGACAAAACAATGATGTGAGTATGGATGACCTCCAGAGTCCTCTGCAGCAGTGCAATCTATGATTCCCAATTCACACTTGAAATAGAGGATAATAAAAATATAAAATGGTTCAAATATGCAACTTGGACTATTTGACCTGCTTTATCTGTTTTGTTTTGTTTGTTTATTTGTTTGTTTGTTTTTTCAGAAAAAATAATGGCAGTGAGTCATAATGGGCAGAAATTGTCCACGGATGGGGAGAGTAGAATTCTGATGGGTGTGTGAGGCAGGAAAAATTGGGAGGGTGGCATGTTAGTTACCTTTCTATCACTATAATAAAATATGCTATTTGGCCTGTTGCTTCTGGACTTACAGCAGAGCAACCCATCATGAAGAAACAGAACCACTAGATCAACAGCAGAGAAGTACAAAATGGAAAAAGGGTCCTAGGTAACACAGTCCCCTAAAAGGGAGGGAATAATTCCCAGTTTCCTAAAGATCTCCCATAGGCCCCACCCATTACAAACTCTACTTCCACACTCTGCTACCTTGAGGACATTTAGGGTCATTCAACATCAAAACCATAGCAGTTAGCAAGACAAATAAATGTATAAGGTTTTGGGGGATGGAAATCTGAACTTTCCTCCCACTCAGAACTGAGAATGAAGAGATGTTTACTTCTGATTCCCTGAGAAGGATTCTCCCAGACTAAATACGGAGGTCAGACTACAAGATCACTGCAACAGCATTGCAAGAGCTTTGTTAAGAGTCTTGGGTCATATGTCAATGCCTGACTCATGTCACCCAAACTGTACCTTCCACATTGGAACAAAATCCCTAAGGAATTAATAACCATGAAGGAGTTTGACACCCCCAAGCCTAACCTGTTCTTGGTGCTCCCACAGAAGCAGATCATAGAAAAGTATCTGAAGGCAAGTGGAGGTTCCTCAAATAGGCTATAGTGGCCCTGTAAAACATGGCCAATAGTGGGTAACTGTACAACCAAGGAGACAGACAGCCCAGCATTCACTGTGATGTGCTCAGCCCCACCAAAATACTTGAAAAATAATGTTGGACTTGTTCCCCAGAATCTTCCGACCTAGGGACCAGGATACACACCATGCCCACCAAGGTTAGGCTGGAAATGTGCACATACTTTGTTAACTCCCTAGCTCTTCTAGCTTGTTCTGTGATGGTAAAATGATATTCTTGTCCTGGGGAGACCTGTAGTCCAGACATGCAAGTGCTAGATTGGTAAGGCCACTGTCAATGAGGTGACAATGGCAAAGGTTCAAGGGCAGTGTTCTGTCTGCTTCTGCTGTCTGAAAGCGGACAGAACATTCTCAAATAGGAAGGTAGATGTGGAACCTTGTCTCTCTAGTCATGGTGAGAACCACCATTCACTGATAAATCCTTCTGATCTATGTGCTCTACAAATAGTTTCATCAGTGCTGTTGTTCATAAGAGAAAAAATAAAAGAGGCTTTCCCAGGGCCACAAGGTCAAGCATAAGTCTAGCCAGAGCACCAACACCATTGAAAAACCAAAACTTCACAAGGTACCATCATGCAGAGGAATGACCACACAGGTATCTATAACACAAACTCTGGTGCTGGTTCATTGTATAACAATGTCAGGATAAGTTTCTTCCCTTGCTGTTAAACAGTGATTTTCCTGACTCTATGCATCATATCTTTACCAGAAAAAAAAGGGAGAGCCGGCTGCCTCCATCCCTTATCATAAATGCAAAAAGTTTCCCTGAGGTTCCCTACCCAATAGACACCTATATATTCCTCAACAATCGGGGTCATGTCACAGAGCCATGATCATAAGTGCTTCTGTTTATAAAGGAAACAGGAGTGGACATCATGGGCAGAGACCAGCAAACTTTGCCCCCAGACTTATAGAAATGAACAGAGGTTACAGAAGAGCAAGCAATATGTAACCACACTCACAGACTACATGAGTCTTCGGCTCAGACCGTGAACTGGCTAGCCAAACTGAGGTGAGCCAGGACGGCTGGCCGGCTCTGCTCTCTATCCCTTAAGACCCCTCTTGAGACTCCATCAACACCATGGACAAAACCCACCCAGGCCATCCTCTGACTTCGGTCAGCACCATGGACAAGACTCACTCTCGCCCTTTGACGTTAGTCAGCACCAAGAGAAAGACCTACTTGGTCACCCTCTGATGTAGGTCAGCACCGTGGACAAGATCCACTCGGTCCACCTCTGATGTAGGTCAGCACCGTGGACAGCACTCACTCGTGCCCTCCTCTGGGGACAATCAGCACCATGGACAAGAACTCTGAAACCTGTCAGCCCTGTGCACAATGGCTACTTAGCTGCCCCTAAAAGAGGCCCAACTGACTCAGGAAGTAGGACAGGTCACAGAGGACAATGTAAAAAATAAAAGATTCCCCTTGCTCTCCCATTGTTAGGCCCCACTGTATGAGAACTGATACAATCCTTTAATCAAGTTCTACTAATTGTCTCTTTATAAGAGGACACTCAAATCCTGCATGTCAATAAGACGCCTGCTAGTTGACCAGTCTCTGGGTCCACACTCTCACAATATGGCTTCCAATCCCAGCTTCATCACGCTGATCTGTATGACCTAGGGCTAGTCATTTCACTTCTCAAAGTCAGTGGTGTGTTTGTACAAGGACAGCCTATGGAGAGTATGAAACAGTCCATATAAGTCCTGGAAAACCTGTTACACACAGGGGAGGTGCCCGCTGACCTGTTGATATTCTGCCTACTCCCTTGATCTTTTCTGACCACCTCTGCTCCTATTTTCCTTGATGAGATAGCCACAAACTCCCAACCATACAACCCAGTCCAGGGTGGTCACGTGGAAAGCCTTCACGCCACACCCATAGAATGGATGTGGTGACTTGAGCGCCCAAGGATATGGCTGAACTCTCCTGATCCTGCTGAGGCTTGGCTATGTTTGCAGAACAGTTTGAGACCATTCTATTTGTGCCTCGGGAGAGTTGTTAGTTAGGTTTTTGTCCTAATGAAATGAGTGATCCCTGTGTGAGACACACATTTCCATCTCCACCTCCGGTTCACAAACTTTTCACCAGCAAAGGAGTAAAGAGAGCCCAGGAGACTACAAACCCTAAACCCATGAGAGCAGAAGCCAGAGCATTTGCAGTCCCCTGAATGGTTGGAAGGGACCAGCAGGCCCTTCAAGACAGGGAGACAGAGCATCTGAGATGAATATGCATTCAGCCTCTCCCGGCAGCCCTGACAGCTGGCACCCGACAGCTGGAACCGCTCAGGGCCTGCGAGAAGGTTTTTAATTCAATTCAGTAAGTGTTTCCTGAGCACCCACCAGGAGCGTGGCCCTGCGCTGGGTGCTGTTTGGCAGATGGAAGCAGGAGAGGGCAAGGACCCCCGCCTCCCCTTGGGGCTTCCCTTCTGCAGAAGAGGAAAGGTGTACATGCCAAGCAATTAGAGGACAATGGATTGAGACTCGGGCTGCAATTCAGAGCTCGCATGGTTCAGGAGTGCCGAGAGGCAGTGACTATTCATTGAGTCTCCGGCAAATCACTGTGGCTGGGCACAATGGGGCAGCCTTTGAGGGATGGGAGGGTTGTGGGTGGACAAGAGAACCTGGAGATAGCATGTCCAAGAGATGACAACATGAACAAAGCAAGGAGAAAGGAGGAGAGGTTGTAGCAAGAAGTTGACTCAGAAAGGTGTTGGGGGTAGCTTTATAATTCAGGAGGGGACTGACACCCAGTGACGAATATGGTCTCTTTCCTTTAGGTGCTCGAGTACTTCAGAGGTGTCCTGAGTAGGAAAGTGACCACTTCCCAATTGTGCAGCCTGTGCAGATGGAGACCCAGTGTGAAAGCCTGATGGTGGAGGGTTATCAGAAATGGGAGCTGGGCACTGTGAATGGCTTGCCTCAGTTTTCTTTTCCAAGGACAGACTCAGTAGGCAGAATTGGGACTCCTGGGGCACATGGGGGTGGTACTGAGTATGTACCTGGAAGATACACAGCCCTTGATTCTCAGAAGATCCTGCTGATAGGAGGTAGAAAGGGAATGTAGCTCTCCCTGAGCTCTGAAGCTGCTGGGGAATGTTGTACTCCCTACGCCCACCTGCAGGGGGGAATCTGTACAATGGGATCAGCCACACAGAACTGCCCTGGGTCCTAGTTATCTTACCATTATACGTGGAGTTCATTTAACTCTAATTTGTATAAAGAGAGAAAAGAGAGACGCTTTCATACACAGGAGTGCAGAAGATAGGCCTAGCCTGAACTCCTGCACTGTGAATGTCTTCTCTGTATCCTCCCTGGTCCTTCAGCCTTAGAAATACTGGAAGTCCTTCCTGCTCTATGCTCAACCCATCAGAAAACCCTGCTTCTTCCTTTTAGGATAGAAAAACTCAATGCTACGGCTAAAATGCTTCTCTGCCATTATCTCTTTCTTAAGAATCATAGAAGCTCTGAAAATCAGAGTTGGAAGGAACCTTAGCATCACTGGTCTGCTCCCATTTTGAATCCAGCTGTGGAAATGCAGAGACAGTTGGTCACAACTCTGTTGGGTTGTTGCAATCTTGGCTTACTCTGTGCTAAGACCTTTATTCATGATTGACAGGCTGAGGTAACCCACTGTAATTTATAAGAGTGGTTAGGACACGAGCTCCATTAGCATCCATATTAAGGGGTGTGCTCTGATCAGTTTTATTACTTCAAGTAGACAGTCCAACAGTGTTTCCAAGTTAATGTCCTGCCAGGCCTGCGTTAAAGAACAGATACAAAGCATGTGTAATTAGCACAGTAATGCCATCAAACAACACAAGTACAGTACTTGAAAACACTGTTCTCAGTTGAGCATGGTGAGGGCGGGCCTCTGCAATTTCAGTTACTTGGGAAACTGAGGCAGGAGGATCATAAATTGAAAGCCTGCTTGGAATAAAAAACAAGTTAAGGTCACCTTGGGTAACTCACTGAGACCCTATCTCAAAATAAAAACCCATAAAAATTCTTGGGATGTGGCTTAAGGATAGAGCATTTGCCTAGTATATGTGTGGAGCTCAACTTTAATCCCCAGACAATCAAGCAAAAATCCCATTAATTTCTTAAACATATTTGGACAAATAGTCATTTTGTCTGCACTCACTTGGTGGTCAATGTTTTGTGTTCTAGAGCTGGAAGTGTAGCTAAGTTAGTAGAGTGCCTACCTAGCACGCACAGATTCTGGATTTGATCCCCAGTACAAAATGGGTGTGGCACACCTGAACTCTCAGAATTGAGGAGGTGGAATCAGGAGGAGGATCACAGGTTCAAGGCCATCCTTGGCTACATAGGAAGTTCAAAGCCAGCCTGAGCTACATGAGACTCTGAGAGAGAGAGAGAGAGAGAGAGAGAGAGAGAGAGAGAGAGAGAGAGAGAACACTATAGACTTTGCAATGGTCAGTTTCTCTTAAATTCCAAATTATCCTCAAATTGTCTTAGTGAGTGTCAAATTTATAGACTTCAAACAACTCCTTAGTATTTAGCATCTGTCAGACACAAGAAACTCAAGGTGTCCAAACCCAACAGGTCACAACCCAAGAAATCTGTCCCTGGTAGGTGGGAGTCTCCATGTTTCGATGTACTCTGCCCTGGGAGTCAGAGAGAGAGCTGATGCCACAGATCAATCCAGGAAGGCAAACCTACTGCCTGACCCCTATTTGAGCTCCACTTGCTCCTGCCCCCATGTTTTGGGACAACAGCATGTGCCATTTTCCTGTCTTCTTAGTAAATGATTTATCTGGGAGAACTTCATATTTTGTTTTCGGACAAACTGAACTAATGTGATGTGCTTGTTTTAATTTACAAGGTTAACTGATCTAATTATCGGCTGCATTTAGTTAAATCCTGTGCCTGGGCTGGCTGCAGGTGTGGGCTTTGAGTCCTGACAACAGGAAATCTCTGAAAAGAAGCTGATCTAACACAGTGGCTCTGCTGGTATGAGAACTTCCCTAATATTTTATTTAATTAATAATAGCTCAAGAATTCATTAACAGCCAGAGATAAATAGAGGGTGTGTATTTATATTAAACAAACCTACAAGAAACCACTAGCTACTTCCTAGGTCTCCTTCACAGAGCTTTCTAGCTCCATATCACTCTCTGTGTTTCTAGGCTGAGTAGAGAGATGCCCTGGGGACTCCGTAAGAGTATAGGAAGGGAACCCCTCCACATCAGTGCCCAAGAGCTGAGCTGCTCTGGAATGGATTTCAGACCTGGAGTTTCTAGTTGAGCTCAGACTCCAAATGGGCCAGAAGCATTGCCCCACTCCTTAAAAGCTTACTCAGTCTTGGGAAATGCAGGTTCCTCGGAAGGGAAGCAATGATGCCCCTAGTCCTTGAGCAGGGAAGACTCTTTCTGGAAATGATGTTTGGGACTGAACATTACTTCTCTGGCTCCCAGGAATGTAGTGTAAGTGCAGAAGCAAACTGGAAAGAGAGGGACAGCTGGTGGGCATGCTTGACAATTGTAACGTAAGGCTGGACTACATTAGGGTCACCTGAAAGGGCTCTTGTAAGGTAGGTAGTAAGGAAAGAGCCAACACAGCATCTATACATCCTGAGAAAGTCCTGGCTTTGTGTGCCTCCCTCTTCCTTAACCCACAAAGAGCTCCCTCCAGCCCACCTGGAGCTATAAAAACACTGCCAGGGCAGCCCAGGGTGCCAGTGCTGTTCAAGGGAGTGCAAATGGAATGACACATGGCCAAAATCCTGTTAGGCTATATTGTTTGAAGTGTGGATCGGGTCCAGCAGGCAGCTGCACTGGAAACGCATTTCCTATAACCTGAGGCCCAGATGCCGGACATTCTGAGTCACTCAGCACTGACCTCTTTCCGACCAGTATGGAGCTCTCCTCGACCACGTAAACGGCCCTTAATGAAGCGGCACTTGCAAAGTCACATGTTAACATGCATGATTATATAAAGTGTGTGTAGGGGGCGGGTGTTTGTGCATCCCTGTGTGCACATTCATGCAGATCAGCAAGTGTACTCTTGCAAACCCATCCGAGTACATATACCTGAGAATATGACATGCATATACACACAATTATGTATATGTTGCTGCTGCTGTATGTGTGCAACACACAGGCGCACACACACATGTGCACAGGCATGCATGCATGCATGGGTGCGCACACACACACACAAAACGTGCATGCACATATGCTCTTCCTTGGCCTCCCTAGGAACCAAAGGAGAATGTGACTCTGTAAGAGTCAGGCAAAGATAAACACTTGATTTCTGATTCCCAAAGCAGTTTGGACAAGGTCCTCTGAAATGTATTAAAATGCTAATCACAGCATTGTCTGAACCCTGGCAGCTGTGTGACTTGGGGGGAAATGGAAACAGAATGGATTGTGAAGCCTGGAGCTTCTTGACGCCTGTCACCCACTCTCTCCACTCCACCCCTGCTCCGAGGGGCTCCACAGGCCTCTACTGGCTCCAGTTTGTTCCACAATGGCCTTGGCTCTAATGAGCAACAATCCCAAGGGTGTGAGTCCTCGGCGATAACAGAGCTCTGCCTTTTTCTAGCTCAGTCCAGAGTTCTTCCTAGCGACCGTCCCAGGCTAGCAGAGCCAAGTTCCTCTGTACCTCAGAAATGGCCTCCTCTCTTGCTCTCCCTAACTCAAACATCTGCAGACCCCAGACACCTCTCAGACCAGCTGAGACCTTGCTTTAGGTCCTCGCCTACCCGTGCCTTGACCTTAGCACCGACACCAATGTCCAGGAGCAGCACCTGCTCCGATCTGCACCTTGCCCCATTTGTTCTCTGTCACTCCCTACTAGTTCAGGCTTCTTTAGTCAACATTCTAAACACAGCCCAGCATCTTCCTCTCTGGCCAGCCTTCCTCTATCTGAAGTCAGCTGGACACGCCGCCCTGTTCCCCATGTTCAGAGTATATGATGTACACCAAAGAGTACTAGCATTTAACGGTGCCCCTCCCCCCGAGCGCTTGTCTGTATGGTGTGATCTAAGCACTGGTACAGGGACTAGCTCGGCCCAATTCTCACAAGCTGTGGCCATTGGAATATATGGGTGAGAACCTGCACCTCTGAAAGCAGTTATGCTTTGAAGAGAGCCACAAGCAGATACCCTGGAGGTAACTTGCCTTCTCTCCTAGTACCTGGTACAAGATCTGGTCAGCCTGTGTGAGCACAGACCTCACAGCCGGCTGCTGGTGCCCACATCCTCCACCCCACCTTATAAGAGCCAGGCTCCCAGCATAGCACAGTTCCATTTTTCCTCTTAAGCATCAAACTGTCATTTCACTAAACACCATCTGGAGACTCCTGGCTTCAGCTCCTCTTTTCTCCGAAACTCTTATTAATGTGATGGGTGTTTATTCCTTCTTCCTTCTCCCCACTTCCTCTGGAGCATCTCAGCCCTGTGGCCTGCAGACATTCGTCTTATCTTCTGGGAGCGCCATTCTGCTAGGGCAGGAGGGAGTCTGTCTTCGACTTGGCTCAAAGCAGTTGACAGTGACAATGAGCAGCCAGACAGGGAACGGGAGTGAGCATGATGCCCCCGGAAAGCAGTCCCAGGCAGCCCGGGGAGGCAGAACGGCAGAGGACGACAGAGGCAGGAGCGGCTAAGCAAAGCCCACAGTGAGATATTTCGCCTTCCCTGTTGCTGTGATAAAACACTCAACAAAAGGGATGGAAAAGAGGAGGGAGAGAAGGAGGGAGAGAGAGAGGAGAAACAGGGGAGGGAAGGAGGGAAGAAGGGAGGAAAGAAGGAGGGAGGAGGGAAGAGGGAAGGAGGGAGGAAAGAAGGAGGGAGGAGGGAAGAGGGAAGGAGGAAAGAGAGGGAGAAGGAGAGAGGGAGGGGCAGAGGGGGCAGGACAGAGGAAGGAAGGAAGGAAGGGAGGGAGGGAGGGAGGGAGGGAGGGAGGGAGGGAGGAAGAAAGAAGGGAGGGTCTAAACTTGCTCATAATTGGAGGGTGTACTTGTTATGATGAAGAAGCTGGGCCACATTGTACCCACAGTGAGAAAGCACAGGTAAACATTGGTATTTAGATTTCCATCTCCTTATTATACAGTTTGGAACTCTAGTCCATGGTATGTGTAATGCTCACATTTGGAGTCCGTCTCCCCATTTTATTTAGCCCAATTTAGAAACCCGCTTACAGATTTGTCTCCATAGTGATTCCCATCAAATGACAATCAAGAGTTACAGTCAGTGGCCTTCCACTCTGCTGGGTGAATCTTCCTAAGACACCAAAACCTGCAGTAGTCCCGCAGTGTGGCCAGAGGACTCTGAGCATTCCAGCGGCAGTACGGGGCTCCCTTCTTTTCTGTTGTGAGCACAGTGTGCTCGTTCATTTTTATGTGTGCCAACGCCATGAAGTCCCTCTAGCCTCCAATTCATTTTTTTAAGATGTATTTTAGCGCGCGCGCGTGTGTATATGTGTGTGTGTGTCTGTGTGTGTGTGTGTGTGTGTGTGTGTGTGAGAGAGAGAGAGAGAGAGAGAGAGAGAGAGAGAGAGAGAGAGAACAGAGAGCATTGTGAGTTTATTTATACTATCTGCATACAACAGCCTGTGAAAGCCAGAAGGTGGTGTTAGGGCTCTTAGAACTTGAGGTGCAACTGGTTGGGAACTTTCATGTGGGTGCTGGAGACCAAACCCTCTTGACCACTGAACCATCTTGCGGGTTCCTGGTTTACAATTCTTGCTTGTCCTTGAAGGAGCTCCTCCAAGTAGCCTTTCCATACTACCCCACCTGCATCTCCCTTCTTTCTTAACACCAAATGCATGACCCCCCTTTTCCCCTCAACAGTCTAATCCATTACATGCTGTTTCACAGCCTGTACTGTTTTCACTGAGATGCCAGCCTCCTCTGATGGTGTTCATTATACCCAGCTAAGCGCCGTGCACTCAGTAGGTCCACACCCAATGTTGAGTCCTTAAAGTGGGTGGCAGCATTGGCCCCAAAGAGATGAACCTCATCTCCTTAGGGGCTTCTACTTGTCATCAGAGCCTTCCCCCAGTGTCCTCTTGGAGGGCTGCCCATTCCGGTCCTTCCTGGGCTATGGCCTGGGCTGGCACTCAGAGGCCAGCTTGCTTCCTCTGGTAGGACATTAAACTAATGCGTGTTGTGTCTCATTAGTAGCATTCTGTTTGTGCCAGGGCCAGGCAATTTGATGGGTAGTTGATTGGGTATTCTGTTTATTTATGGCAGAAAAAGGATTCTTTATGGAGGACTGAGCAGCACATTTTTGTCCCTATGGCACTGAGATCCTCTGGCAATGAAACAATTATAAATTAAGACTAAATAAATAATATACAATAAGTAATACAGACTGCACGCCTCCATGTAGAGAGCTCCCCTCGGGTAGAGCATGGGAGCAGGCACAGCCAAGCCTAGAGACCCTGCACAGCCCACTCAGAGAGTCAATCACATCACAAGCTGGAGTCTGGCTCCATGGTGTGGAAGCCCTCACATCCCTCCCTGTGCCTGGGTCTTAACAACTGCTCCACATTCAGAGAAATCCTGTAGCTCTCTTGTGTTACTGATTGTCTCGAAGTCATAGGACAGGGGTTCTGCTGGACAGAGAGATCAGGTGCGGCCCGTGGAGGTGAAAAAGTTCCCCAGAAAACAACATGAGTGCTTCTAACCCGTGACACAATCCTAAAATACCAAGGTTGTGGGGGTGGGGGTGGCTTGAAAGCCACTCTTGCCCTTTGGAATAATATGTCCAGTAGGGATTATATCTGAGAACGCCAGGCCAGGGAGGTGCAGTGCAGGTATGCTGGGATCAGCTGGGATGAGCAAACTGGTGTTCAAAATCTGGAAGTGACAGTGTAGCCCCCAGCCTTGTGTTACCTAGTGAGAGCGGGCTGTGACTAAAGGGACTTCTCCCTTACCTGAAAGGGTTGCTCTATGACACACCCTTGTCCCAACGAGTGCTAGGATTCAGAAATGCAAAATGCTGGTTCTCATCCAGCCTGTCTTGGAAGCACATCCTCATGCCCCACCCCCCATAAAAAGCAAACCAGCAAGAGCTCCCATCTCATTCAGGCAAAGAGTCCTATGACACAGGACAGAGGTGCATGACGTTCAAGTGTCTCTCCTGGCCCGAGTGTGGTTCAAGCATTCCTTCATGAAGAATCAGCCAGGAGATAGAAAAGGCACACCTGAGCCCTCTACAATCAGAGGGTAGAGGTGGGGACAAGTGGGTTATGCCTGGGTGGGGTCTTTAAGGTTTCAAGTGGGAGGAAGGAAGGCACGGAACTGTCTCACCCCAAAGATGGTGTGGAGTGCTTTGCTGTGCAAAGGCTGTCTGCACGTCACTCAGCTCAGCCACTCCTCAGCCAGCCTCCCACCTTCCCCAATTCCTTTCTGCTCTTCTTCTTCATCCTGATTGTCTCGCGCACGCCAGCCTGTGCGCCCGCCCGTGCTTTCCAGAGGTTTATGCATGAAACTAATTATGCACTGCTAATTTGGAAGCTAGCAGCTCTCCTGTTAACGTTCATTTAATTCAGGTTGTTCTGCTGAGTGGCATTTCTGTAAATATGCTAGGGGGCTGGGGACCTGTCAGGGAGGGTGACTGGAGAGCGGGGTCAGGAAGGGGGTCTGAGGGTCTAGGGACCTGTCAGGGAAGGTGACTGGAGAGCAGAATCAGGAAGAGGGGTCTGAGAGTGGCCCTCTGTGGTATGCTTGCTCCTGTTGGGAAGCAGACAGGGGGTGCCATTACCATAACTGGAGGAGGCCTCATTAGTGGCCCTGGATGGGTCTGCTGAGAGGTAGAAATCTGACTGTAAAATGTCTATAAGGTTGAATGGGACATATTGGAAAACTGCCCGAAAATGTGAGAAAGTGTTGGCTGGGTTAGCAGTACTAAGTGGGCACTGGTGGCGGGCTGTGCAGGGGGCAAGAGTCTGACATCTCCAAGGGCAGGATGCCTCCAAGAGGCTAGAGAAGGGCACTGGAAGAAGCCAGGGGTCTTTGTCTCGGGAAGGTTGCTAAGGTGCTGGAGTCTTGGAGTCCAAGGCAAGGAGGATCTGTGTAACCCAGTTCAATAGCTGTTTCATCGCTGACTCCTTTGAGGACTTTAAGGAGACAAGTCAGTGTCCCTGGACCCCAGGGTCCTCTTCTGAGAATTGGAAAGACTCATTAAACTCATTTTCCCAAGTCCCTGTGATACTCCAGAGGCCTATGAAGCAGAGAGCTCTAGAGTCCTGGGTGAGTTTCCAGACAGCCCACACCAGGGTGCTTCTGAGGACCTGGGAAGGACTTTCCCTCTGGTCCCTTAGGATCATTCTTCCTTGTCTCAAGGGCAAATTTATGGACATGTGACCTGTCCATGCCCACAAGACATACTCAGCAATGCTTGTACCTGAATTACTGATCCTCTGTTACAATCTTCAAATTCCCAGTTATGTTTGCACTGAGACCTCTGCATTCTTATCTTACCTCTAAAGAAAACGATGTCACTGATTCCCCATAGATCCTATTTCGTGAAAGCATTCTCTGAGGACTTCTCTCCCCCTTTGGATCCCCAGAGAAGGCGCTCTGTAGGGGTCTGAATGGGTCTTCTCCTGCTGTCCTCCAGGTTGCAAGCTGGGCCTCATCGTGTGCTCGGCAATCAATAGGGTATCTCCATTTCTTCCTATTCAATGAGTGCCTCGCATCATTTGATTCAGAATCAGACTATCTGCCCTGTGCACTGTCTTTTTATTCTTCCCTTGGAGGACCTGGCAAACATCTCCCCCACAGTCTCACTCCCCTCTCCTAGCAAACCTGGGGCTTTAGTGCCTCACCATTGTAGAAGGATGGATATGAGCCCAGCTGCACATTACCAGCATGGTGAGGACCGTGAACTCTAGTCTCAGGTGGCTGGGAGGCAGCCCAGCTACCCAATCACAGATCCCTGGCATGTCCACAGGGAAGGATTAGCAAAGGAGTAAAGGGGTGCCCGCAGGGCCCGCAGACACAGCAGGCCAGCCAGAAAGGCCTCCAAGGGAGCAACTGCAGCAGGCAAGGTTGGGGAAAAGAGAAGCAGCATCATGGCCAGCCATAACAACCCTAGCTGGCTGCCCAAAGAGAAGTCAGACTACCCCAGGGATAACTGAGCTGGCTTTTCCCTGCCTGGTCCAGGCAACCAGGCCCAGTGATGCCCTTCTGTGAGAGCACAGCCAAATGTGTAAGGGTTAACTAACCCAGACCATCCTCCCCCATTCTCTGGGTTCTTTGGGTACCCATGGTAAGAGAACCTCTCAGCATTTACCCCGCCCCTCCCCTCAGTCGATCCAGAGTCTGGAGTCTAGACAAACCATTTATCACCTTCTGGCTCTAGGCCACATCTCTTACAGCCTCTGTTATACGTCAGTGCTACTGTAACCTCCCCTCCAGATAACCTGAGTCATGCCTTATCTTTCCCAGTAGTCATGCAAGCCGGGTCCTAGTTCCATTCCAACCAGTGCATCGCTGCAGTCTCAGGGCTCATCACTTACCTCTCCAGACCTCCACCCCATTCCTAGTAGATTGTGCTTGGGAGATGCTTCCTCTACAGGCTAATAGCCGTGTAGTTAGGTAATGGAGGCCCCTTGGAGAGGAAGCTACGTTGTGATTCAGCAACCATGGGCCATTCTTCCATTTAAGCCTCTCTCCTGTACAACTATGCAGTTCAGATCCCAGTTCTGGCTACTATGATACAGCCAGCATTAAAATGTCTCTTGAAAACCAAGTTCAAACCCTGTCTCCAGCAGGGGTGCCTGATAAACCTGGTGTGTTGGCTTCCATATCCATAGGTAACCAGTTATGTCTGCCAATGTTTCTTGGCTTACAAGCACTGTTTCTTTGCCTTAGCCCCTTGCTTCCCTTGGTCCCCTGTAGTCAGCCTGGGAATTGCTATTGAATGCAATGGACACAGCGTGTGATTTGCACTCTTGACCTCCCACACATAGAGCCTGTCGTTTTACATGGCATACATTGCTGGCTTCTCCTCACCCCTGTGGGATCCTGCTGTCGTTTTTTCCAGAAGGCTCATTCCATTCACACTGCAAACCTTGAGAGACCCACCTCCTACTTCGAATCAACCCACAGCTGCGTGTTTCTGTTTAGTTCCCATGACTGGCTGAGAAGGAAGGCCTCATGCTGAGCCATATTGACCAACCGTCTGTGGTAACCAATGCTGAGTAATGGTTCAAATGGTAACCAGCATTAGCAAATAGTTCCTGTGATAATTACAGCCTAATTTGTGTATGTGCACATGAATTAGCATGCATCTGTATGCCATTAGCGCTCTGAATTATCTCCAGAGTAGCAGCACTCTTGCCTCAGGCCCTGTGGACAAAGCCAACAGCGAGGCATATCTAGAGCCTTCCTCAAAGAACAAAGGACAGAAAATGGGGGGTTTTCAGGAAAAAAAAGGCATTTGCTTCCAGCTGACTCTGTGGACATGTTCTATAAGCCAAACCTTTGGCTGTCCCAGGGTCTGAAGGCAGAGATCACTGAAAAGAATCCAGTCCTGGTGGCTGTTATGAACAACCCAGAAAAGTGCTCAGCTGGGGCCTCAGGGAAGGATTCCTTCCTGAGGAAGGAATGAGGGTGATCAGGAGGCCTTCATCCAGCAGAGGAGCTGTGGTGCTCGCTGGACTATAGAGGCGTGTGTTTCATTACAGTGTGTCCAGGGAGTTATCCAATGAATTCCTTGAGTGCAGAGGGAGAGCATCTCTTGACTTGAGTTTTCATAGTGCAGACTTTCTCAGAGCAGAACCCTTTTGGGTTAGAATCTGTATAAGCCGCACATTCATGTTCGGACACGGTCCACCCTGCGCAGTAGTAAGACTCAGAAGTCTTCCAGAAGAAGTGGTGTGGCATCAGACTGATCTTCTAGCCCACCTCTCAGCCAAAACTTTCATGCTTACCAAAGTCAAACGGCTAAGCTTGTGTAAGAAGTATCCTGAAATTGCATTTTGATCTCCCTTGTGGTTTTTCTGAAAACTTTCAATTTGGTCAAATCCAAACCATGGCTGCCAAACCTTGTCTTTCAGGGATACATATAGATTACACACACACACACACACACACACACACACACACACTGTGTTTGTGTGTATGTGTGTGTGATTATGTCTACACAGAAATTTTGGCCTAGTGCAGTGTTTTAAGTTGTTGTGATATTAAGAACTGAACATCTGAAGGTGGTTAGAGTTGATTAGGGTACACCAGACATAGATAAGAACACCCATGTACACCTCACCAGTTCCTTCCAGGCTCAAGAAAAGGCTAGTAAGACAGAGCAGCTGAAGACAGCCATGTATGGTGGGCTCTGAGGTCTTATGGCCTACAGTGTACAGTAGGGCTCCTGTGTGGTATGAACCCCTGTCCAATCTTCATTCTCCCAGAGCCTGTGGCATGCCCCCAAGTCCTATGATGACTGTGCACATAAAACCACTGGGCACCCATGCTGACCAGGTAGACGTAGACAGCAAAGATAATCTGAATCTGCCTGAAAATTCAAGGGCTTTGAGCAAAGAAGATGAGAGGTCTGTTTATGTAGGCCATTGGATCTGTGAGGGAGAGGATTCCAAGAAATTTTGGCTTGAGAAAGAAAACAGAATCTAAGTGTGGACCCAGTATTGTGGAGACCCTCTAAGATGTCAGGGGGTCGGGGGAATGACGTGAGGCCTACATGTAGTAGCCATGTTAGAGAGAATCCTAACCCTGTAAATACAAAAGACTTCAAAGTCTGATGGCTTGGCCTCATGTTCTTGAAAATTCACCACTTTGTAGAAAGTCCAGACAAAGACGGTAGAATGAGACAGCCTCCCAGAAGTCCTCTATCCGTGATGAACACCAGAAGCCATGTGAGAATCGCAAACGGCATCAAGTTCTCTGGCTAACAGCTGTGTAAAAAGAAATGGTGGATCTCAACAAGCAGAGCCGAACTTGGAAGAGAACAAGCTTTATGGATACTGATGAGATCAGCCTTGAAAGACGGCCCCTACAAAAGGCAATGGCTTCTACATAGTGCACTGGCTTCGGAGCAAGTGAAGAACTCCTCAGGCAGAGTGCCTCTGCAAATAGTTGCAAACTGTGTTCTACACAATTGCCATAGGGTCTGCGAACCTGAATGAGCTCCATAAGCAATATCAACCTCTGTGACACCCCCAAAACTTTACACGTGGCAGCAAGCTTTGCAGACAAAGATGAGCTCTGCATTGCAATGCCCAATTCTGCAAACAACAGAGCAGCACAGGTTTTAAAGCCAGTGACGAGCCCTTCAAGAAACCGCTGGCTCTGCAAACAGCGAGAGGCTCTACAAATGTCAACCAGCGGGGTGAGCTCTAAAAGCAATCACAGAGATGCTGGAAACTGTAACAAGGTCTCCTATGTCTCGGTCCCCCCAAAACAGCAGGCTAAAGTTCCTCATCCACAGCAGAAGATGAATCATTTTATCACTTAGCATTCCTTCATGTACACTGGTGTGTGACAGCTGGGCAATCTTTCTAGGGACATTTGGATGAGAGGGTCAGTCTCCTCCACAGAGGAGTTCTACTTGTGGTATGCCCTGGTAAGGACAAAGAAAACTTCCAAAGTCGAGGGCTTCCAATGTGTGTTTGAAAAGCTCGGGTGGTACTAGGAATGGTGTGGAAGTATCAGGCTTGCTCATCTGTGTGAAAGGAGCTGAGAACTGAGGACAAAAGAGAACCTTCCAATGGAACAGCTCCTGCCACGAGCATAGAAGGCCACTGCATTCGTCCATGACCTTAGCGGTCAGTGAGAAGAGAGAGCTCATTGCCAAAAGTATCTACTGTCTATCCTGCCTTTGACACCTCACCCCACCATCAGAGCTTACACCATTGGGATTCAAGCATGACCCTCATTAAAATGCAATCACCACCCACCCGCCCATTCTCCCCACACCCTCAGCCTGACACCTTGGTGTGAATCAGCTCATCATACTCTCTCCCTGGTGACAGACATCGAGGTGTGTGGGAGCAAGATTGCGCCTGGATCCTCGCAGCATCGGATGTTATGCCGACGTGGGCTAGAAAGGAGTAGGTAGGGATGGGGTGGTGAAGACAGCTTGTAGGTCAGGCTTCAAAGCACAGGTCATGGTTCACAGTCCTATCAGGAAAAAGAGACTAGTGGTAGACAGAGATCTGAGAATGTATCTGACCGCTGGGCACTGAGCAGAAGCAAGTGTGGACAGGAGGGGGATGGTCTTCAGAGGCAGGATGTGAGGTCTGCTCCCAGGCCGAGCTCCCAGACCTTGTCAATAGTGGGAAGCCTTGCTCGGTTAATTAATGAGTTATTCAGGCTGACCCTTGATCTCTGAAGCAAATCAAAAGCTTTGTGTGGTTCCTATTAACTCCCTGGATTTGTTCAGCAGCTGCCTGGGAAGTGGGTTGGTAGAAGCCTCCTCCCCCACCCACTCTTCAAGCTTAGCACACCCCCAAAGGCCCAAAGAGACACTCAGCTCCAAATGTCAGGACCCCAGGGATAGCTGTGTGCTTAGAGGGGGATTTCTGGAAGGCTGGGAAGAGACTGTAGGAGATAGAGCCATTAGTAATATTCTTGCCACAAAAGTATGAGGACCCAAGTTTGATGTAACACCCATGTGAAATGCCAGACATATAACGCACATTTGTAACCTTAGTGCTAGAGAGGCAGAGGGAGAAGGATTCCTGAGGCTTTTTACCCACCCTTCCATAAGAAGGCTTGTCTTTAAAAAAAAAAAAAAAAAAAAAAAAAAAAAAAGGTAGATGGCTCTGTAGGAACAATACCTAAGGTTGTCCTACACACACATACACACACACACACACACACACACACACACACACACACACACACTTAAAAGCCACCTAGAGGAGACTGATGCATCCCATAGTGAATCTGGAGGTGACAAAAGCCACATGGAGCTCCTTGCCCCAAAAATAGAACCTCCTATTTTCCAGAAGACAGCCCAACTGCTGGCCCACCTGGGACCAAAGTTCCTTCAAAGAGACAGGACCTGGGAATAGGAGCACCACAGGGCAGGCTCACACTGCCATCCTCTGAGGATAGGGCATGAGCGTGGTGGGGTTTGGGGAGAAGACTGAGCCCATGAGATGAGGTCCCTACATAATGCAGTCCTGCAGCTGGAGCTGGTCCTCAAGGTGCTCTCTTAGGCCACACCCTTGCCTGAAGATGATTGGTAGCCTGGAAGCCCAGAGAATGGTCATCTGGAGGGAATCTCACAGTAACTGTCCACATGAGGACACACACCCAGCTCTGCTGTGCATGACTGTGTGTTACTTGATCATAGAGGCCTCAATTTCCCCAGTTGTAACTAGGGCTAAGGAGATCCACCCTGCCTTTGATCTATAGAATGAGAAGACAGCAAAGAAACTGGGCAAAGCCCTACAGAGCAGAAATCGTGGTGCCCAAGAAGCAGGGTAGACCTGCGCTTTACAGGTCCCCTTGGCAACCATGTGCTGTCGGAGGTGCAGGACTGGACAGGAAGGCAAGGTGTTCTGGGACCTGCACATAGAGATCCTCTGCCCATCCAGGAAGGGGTTGCCCTGGGCTGGCAGCCACAGTGCTGTGAGCCACCCACCAGGCTTCTTCTTGAGACCAAGCCCCATGAGAAGAGGGGTTTCGGAGAAGAGAAATGAAGATTCCTTGAATGAAAAACCAATCAGTCTACACTTGACAAGATGAAGGCCAGAGACTTCTTAAAAGTGCTAAGGTCAGAGAATCTGAGCAGTAGAAGAGAAAGTGCCAGCATAGAAGCAGAACAAGACTTCCAAGGTCCTCACTGCCACAATGATACCCCCAGAACCCTCAGGAGAAATCAGAAGCCATGGAGCCTGGGTCCAGCAAGGAGGACTGTAAGCAGTCCTCCTGGGGCTTCTTGCCTTGGGTCAAGATGAATCCAAAAAGGAAGGTGGCCACAGAGCCTAGGGTGGAAAATACCCTGGTGTGAGGGGACCTCTGGGTCTATTCCTCAGCCTAACTCAGGTCTGGCTCTAGCAGCAGCCACTTGCTAAGATACCAACCACTGCTACCGTCACACAGCAGTACCCATCTCTAATCTGAAATTCTGTCCCAGGAATTTGCTTCGATTGCAGAGAGGCACCAAAGGGCACTTTCAAGTCAGACGTGCATGCGTAGACTGGATTCCACAGAGCTGAGACCAGAGCAGAGGTGAGGTAGGTCCAGTCTCAGAACTATGCTGGTTCCACAGTCACAGGATCGACTAGGAAGGGGCTTCACAGACTTTTGGGAGCTCCTGGGGACATTGCTTCCCGTGGCCCATAACCCACATCTTGGGGCTACCTACTCTCTGCTCCTGGTGTGAAAACCCAGAAGGAAGAAGGGAGGGAGAAAGGTAGAAAAATGGAAAACTGACTTCAAAGACAAGCTCTGAGCATATTCAATCCTGAACCTGAAGACAAAGGAAGGAAGAATTGATTTTTGTCCAGATATGAGATGTTTCCACACTGGGCATGGTTCACCCCTGGAAGGTACAAGCAGATAGACTTAAGACTTCCCTACTTCCCATCAAATCCTCTCACCTTTCAACGTTGTGTGTCCACTTTGTTTTATGAAAGCAGCTGTTGTTTTAAAGGAAAAAAAGGCTCTCATATCTAAAGGCCCAAGGACTCTAAGTGGAAAAGGAAAAAAATGAACATGAATGTCTTTGAGCCTCCTACCCCCAATTCAACCCAAACCTGGGGTGTTCTGCAGAGAAAGCTGACACCAGTGGGCTGGGGCAGGACTAGCCAGGCCAGAGCAGGGTTGCAATGCAGCCACTGGCCTGTTATTTAACTGATGGCCTCTGTCCTCATTAGGGAGGTTAGGATATTCAGAGCCACTCTCCAGATAGAGAGGAAACAATGTGTTTAGTTCACTTATTAATTCCCAAGGTTAATTATGTGATTTTTAAAAATATCTTTAGTGTGCTAACAAGCCCCCAGTGGAGACTGCTAAACGAAGCATGATGTCTACAGCAAAGTATCCTTCCTAAGCCGACTCTCATTCCTGATTCCCCCCTCTCATATAGATGGAGATTAGGATTCAGCCATCGATTATATCTGTTTCAACAAGTGCCTGTGTATCGCTGGGGTTTCAACAAAATGGTGGGTAAATTATTCCATGTTCCTGCCTCTATGGAACTGACTTCAAATGAGGTCACAAGACCTACAAATGAACCTTTCAAGGGACACCGCATAGGGAATTAACTGCTGGGTCAGGAAGGAGTGCTAAAAAGTTGGCTAAACACCAGACGGCCTGGTTGTTCCATTCCAGTCACATGAGTAGAATGAGCTTCCCCAGACCCCTGAGGAGCTGTTGTGGAACTTGGGAATGCTAGGCTGGGATACATTCTATATGATCTCTCTGTGTGTGGAGGGTGGGCACAAATCCACATGAACATGTGCTTCTGCATGTGGAAACCAGAGGAGGAGCCCAGGTATGGTTTCTTAAGTGTCACCAACCTTTTTTAAGACAGGATCTCCAATTGGCCTGGAACTCATCAAGAAGATAAAAATGGGCTGGCCAGGAAGGCCCTGGGTCTTCTTGTCTTAGCATTTCAAGTGTTGAGATTGCAAGGGCACATTGCCATGCACAGCCTTTCCCCCTCTCGACTGAAGTTTGTATTCTTAACTGCTTGCTTTCCTTTTTTATTAAAATACATTTTTCCCTTCATTCTCTTTCTTTCTTCTAACTCCTTCCGTGCACCTCCTCTCAGCTTCCTGGCCTCCTCTTCTTTAGTTAGTATTATTTAATGATGATAATAACTGCTGACTCTGCTCAATGCTGCTTCCATATACACGATTCCAGGGCTCAGTATTTGCTGTTAGATGACCCAATAAACGGGACCCTCTCCTCCCCGGGGTTTGCTATCAGCATCCCTTGGTGTAGTGCTTTGTCTCCAGATGAAGTCCTATGAGATTTCCCCCTTCTACATCAGCATGCCTGTTGGAGAGGTCCTTGTTCAGGTCTTGTTTAGGCAAGCATAGCGTTGGGGGATCATAAATGTAGCTTCCTGTCCATTCTAGGAGACAATCTTACAGCAGACTGCCTGGTCCTTCAGCTCTTACAATCTTTCTGCTGCCTCTTCTGTGATGTTCCCCAAACATCAGAAGCAGGAGTTATGTCGGTGATGTACCCACCAGGCCTTGGTACCTCATGACCAGTTGTTCGCTGCATTTTTTGACCTGTTGTGGGGTTTTTGTAATGGTCTCTAACAGTTGCAAAGGAAAGTGTTTTGGAGAGGGTTGAGAGCTACACTTGCCTATGGGTATAAAGGTAAGTATTAAGAATGCAGTTAGAAATCATGATAGTTTAATAAAGTGACAACATAAGGCTCGTCTCTAAGATCCATGACCTCACTAGCCCTGGGTAGTTGGCTAGGAAGGCATGATTTCCTTCCTGTTTAAGTGGGTCTTAAGTCCAAATAGACAACCGTTGGTTACCACCAACATGTGAGTGCCACAGTTGCACCTTTAGAGATATTTTGCCATACTGACACCCTTAACAGCTGACACACAGCTCTTTTTTGAGTGTGGGTACTGAATAATTTGACTCAGGTCCTTGTGCTTACAAAGCAAATACTTTACTGACTGAGCCATCTCTCCAGCACCCTCAGCACCTGTCAGAACCCTAAATGCTACTTCTCATTGATGACAGGCAAAGACACACATGCTTTGCTGAATACCCACAGGCAATCTCTCCAGAGACATTTTCTTCATGGATTCTTACCTGAGCTGTGCCTTCCACTCTGAGTGGGAAGAGCTTTAACTAAAGAGAAAGAGTTGGTCAGGTGAAGAGGAAGGACGGGATTGATTCACTGAACAACTAGGTTTCAAGGCAAGCTGACAAACACAAGGCAAAGCCCAAAAGGCTTTGTGTGTGTGTGTGTGTGTGTGTGTGTGTGTGTGTGTGTGTGTGTGTGTGTGCAATTCCTTGCTTGTCTTTAGGATAAAGAGTGGAACACATTTCCTAAGGGCACCACCAGATCCCAGCTACTCTCTAGCTGGTGAGTTCAGGCCATATCCGAGGCTCTCCTTCCGGTGACTTGCATTGTACCCCCACAGGCCAGTCTTCTCACTTATATGCCCCACTGTATCACACATGTGTGTTAGTGATCTTTCTCATCATTGTGACATAAACAACTTGAAGGCAGTAGGATTTGTTTTAGCTCATGGTTCTAGAAATTTCTGTACATAGCTTCAGCGGTACTCATTCTGGGTCCATGGTGAGGCAGAACATCATGGGATCAGGAGTGTGTGGAGAAAGGGCTTTTTCACTCCATGGCAAAGAACAGAGAGGTGGGGGGAACAGGTGTTCCCAGCTAGATCCTCCAGCTAGATCCCACTTCCTAGATCTTCCATAACCTCTGTAAAAAAGCACCACCAGCTGGGGAGAAGGCCCTCCTTCCAGGAGCCTTCAGGGGCCATCTCTTATTCAGACCTGGAGGTCGTTTTACCACAAATGCCCTCTGCATCCAGGCCTCAACCTCAAGTGCTAGTCCTTGTACTAAGCCCCTTCTGTGAAATCCTGTAGCTCTAAGCACATGCCCACCTTTTAATACTGTATCATGACACAGTCCTATGAAATTCATACCCAAGATCTCAATCCCACAATCATGTTACAAAAAGGAGAAAGAAGGAAAGAAAGAAAAAAAGAAAGGAAGGAAGGAAGGAAGAAAGAAAGGAAGGAAGGAAGGAAGAAAGAAAGAAAGAAAGAAAGAAAGAAAGAAAGAAAGAAAGAAAGAAAGGAAGGAAGAAAGAAAGAAAGAGAGAGAGAAAAGAAAAAAATTGCTTAATGCTCTAAACAAGTTTACAGTTTGTGTTAGGCCACTGACATGATCACAACTAAGTAGAATTCTTCAGCCCAAGGAAGGTTCGTGACAGTTACAGGCTCTGTGGGCCATGGTGACAATGGATTCTTGAAAGAACATTGACTCCAACAAGAAATGCCCTCCTTAAGGATTTTGTATCAACTGGACCAGGAGAGGTTAGAAAACATCTGTGAGGATTAAAGACACTGGGCAGAGAGTTAGAGAACCTCCCAGACACATAGCCTGCTTTCTGTGAGCTGCCTCACGGCAGTCACTCACCTATTCAGCAGTTGCAATTCTGGGAAAAGAGGACAGGGCCTTTGTGAGTGAGGACAGGGCTTCCTGGAGCAAGTGGGAAATCCCATAGCTTTCAGAAAATGGGTTTTATTGCTACGAAGAGGGAAGGAAGAAAGGGCTTTCAAGTAGAGGAAACAGCCAGGCTAAAGGTGTCTTTGGAAAATTAGAAGGGAGAGAGGGAAGATTGGGACTCAGAGTCCTGCCTCAGATCCTGGTTTCCTGGGATGCCTTGAAAGGTGAGCAAAACAGTCTTCAGATGGAGAGACATCTGCATCGGCACAGGCTGAGTTCCAGGTTCCCTGGAACTGGAAGGACTAGGAAGAGGTATGAGGCACCAAGGACTATGGCTCAGGGCTGTCAGGGTTACAGCCTGTCTACAGTGAGCTTGTGCTGGCAAAGGATCTGAACTGTAGTCACTTTGAGGTTAAGGAGCATGCACAGCAAGGTAAAATCAGGGGCCAGGTGCCTTGAAAGCATTGTGCAACCAGAGTGGACGACATAAAGAGATCCTTTCCTAGGGATGGTGGCTTTGCTGCCAACTGACCTGGATCCTTAGTCTTAAGAGAAAGTGTTAGGATTGGGAAACCCAGGGCCTCCCTGGGCAAGCACAGACCTCTGGGTGCCCCCAGTGCCCTGTGAGCATGGTTTGGACAAGGGCTGACCATCTGTGGAGATGCTAGCAGTGGCCTAAGGGCTGTGGGAGAACTGTGCCATGGTCTATGAGAGGTCTGCCCACAGCACCTGGCATAGATTTGGCACTTGGTAAGCAGTGACGTCTTTGATTCTGCTGTGGTCATTGCCAGCCACTATTATACCAAGTGAGAGAGGATTGACTCCACCACCAGCTGAGATCAAGGTGGTCGGAACTGCAGCTTTCTGGAGCTGCCTTCTGGTTAGAGATGACAATGGCAGCAGCAAGAGTACAAGTTCATGGGTCCAAATAAGAGCCTGTGGGCAGGCAGGCCTTACCCAATTGCTAGGCAGAAGACTGCTCTAATTTGTCAGGAGGCCAATAGGCTGGGTTGGCCCATCTGGGCTCACCTCTAGGCCTACTCAGTGGGAAAGGGCTCTCAAAGTTCTCTCAGAGGAAGACAGAAGAAGCCCATGCTCTTCTAGACCCACAGGATACTGGCTTGGAATTTAGCTGACCAGAGGGAGGAGTGGGTGGTTCAAGGGAAGAGAGCCAGGAGCAGGCTTCTGGGCTGTGTGAGCTGTCACACTTCGTGTCTGATAGCTCCTTGGTGTATGCTGACTGGGCACTAAGTACAGCTGCCCTCTCAGAGACTCCTGTCAGGACCCACTGAGCTGTGAACGTGCACTCCACCATAGCCCAGCTCAGTTGTCACTGGGTTCCTGACTGGGTGGTGAACAGCGCAGCAATGGGAGACAGTCCACGTGCACATTCTTGCATGCACAGACATAGCACACAAGATAAAATGCATGCATGCACACACAGGTGGATACCTATACACGCAAGGCTCACAAATGCAAGCAATGCTCACATATGCTCACACAAGGTGCATTGATGTAAAGAGGCCGGACAGTGCACAGAAACATGCTGAATAGGATGCATGCTCACACAAGGCACATGCATTCATACATAACGTTTACACACAATCACAGTAACAATCACTGCACACAGTCACACAGACACACACTGCATATAGTCACACAGACACATATTAAACACAGTCACAACATGTGACATAGCATACAGCTATGTAACACACAGTCATTCATGCATATAGCATATAGTAACATACACACCACACATAGAGAGATCACACATAATCACATACACACTGCACAGGAATAGATGCACACACTATAAACAGGCACATACACTCAGAAGACACACACTCATACCCACATACACACGCACATGTGTACTACAGGCACACAGTTCTGTACGCACACACCCCACACCACACTTCTGACCTTCCTTATTGGGTTCACATTCTGGGACTATCCCAGGTTTACTGGAGCTCTCTAGTTACCAAAGGATGCCCATTTGGAACAGGTTCCCCTCATCTCTGATACCCAGATGCTGGCATGTTCCCTCCTTCCTCTCCTTCCCTGACACTGGCAGATCCCGTTGACAGCTTTGTTCAACGCCTCAGGACTTTAGTGGCTTTCTGGAGCCCTTCCGTCTCCCTGGATTCCCCCTCCCTCATTGTGTTCCTTCAGAGAGAAGCCTGTGAGTTGCTGTACAGTCATAATGGAAACCCACAGCCCGGGCTTACCCTCCACCTTCTGAAGATCCACAGGTGAGCAGCTAGGCCCAGAACAGAACCCTCCCATCCCCAACCACTTTGCCATGCCCTCAAGCCCACAGTGTGTGGACTCTTTTGCTAGGGTACCTGCCTTACCTGGAAGGCCCCACAGAGTGGTTCAGTGAAAGGAGGCCCTACAGGCATAGGGACCTCCCTCTCCTGCCCCCAGGGCACAGCAGGGGATTCATTCAGGAACCTTCCAGGAGCCATGAGGGGAGGAGGGGAGGTAGTGCCCTGTGGGTCACCTCCCAAGCTAGAAGTCTATGCTGCCTGGGGGCCTTAGTGCAGAGATCTGGAGGGCAACATTCCAGCCACGGAGATCATCAGGGATCGCCATGGCAACGGGGGTGCAATTAAGGCCCGTTTCAGCTGGGAGCAGCTGTGTGCACTTTATCTGCCTTGAATAAGGAGCTAGGGAAAAAAAAAACCTGGGGAGGGAGGGGGATTGGAGAGGCAGAGGGAAACTGCAGTCCCTCCCAGGCCTCTTCCTGTTGGAGAGAGAGGAGGGAGTAGAAAGGGATAGAGAAGGGAGCAAAGAGAGAGACAGAGGGGGTGGGGTGGGACACCCAAGCAGAGGTAGGGTACCATGTGAGACATTCCCACAGAGGACTGAAAACCAAAGACAGAAAAGAACAAACTCACATGATCAGCAGCCCTGCAGAAGCTCTTCTTTCCGTGTGTGTGTTTACTCTCAGCCCTGACTTTCCCAACACACACACACACACAGACACACACACACACACACACACACACACACCTCCAGTCTCTGCTCCCTCAGCCCTCCACTGACTATGAAACACTATACTGTGGACTCTGTCAGGAAGCTCTTAGGTCTCCCACACTCTGCCTGAAGTGACCCTGCCCCTACACATGCCAGGTGGGGATTTTAGGCTTTTCTACCTTGGTTGGACACCCTACACACTGGCCAGCTTATCTTAGTTCCAGGAGATGCAGAGTCCTTACTAAAGACCTGGAGCAGGCAGTGAAGGGCTGAATGAAAGGGTTCAGACCAAGTTCCAAGTCCCCACAGACACTGTGTATGTGTGAGTGTGTATATTGTGGCCTGTGTGTGTGTGAGTGTGTGTGTGTGAGTGTATGTGTGTATGTGTGGTGTGTGTGTGAATGTGTGTGTATGTGTGGTGTATGTGAGTGTGTGTGTGTAAGTGTGTGTGTGAGTGTGTATGTATGTGTGGTGTGTGTGAGTGTGTGTATGTGTGGCATGTGTGGTGTGTGAGTGTGTGAGTGTGTGGGTATGAGTGTGTGTATTGTGGCCTATGTGTGTATGAGTGTGTGTGTGTATGTGTGGTGTGTGTGTGAGTGTGTGTGTATGTGTGGTGTATGTGAGTGTGTGTATGTGTAAGTGTTTGTGTATGTGTGGTGTGTGTGAGTGAGTGTGTGTATGTGTGGTGTGTGAGTGTGTGTGTGAGCATGTATGTATGAGTGTGTGTATTGTGGCGTATGTGTGTGTGAGTGTGTGTGTGTGAGTGTTTGTGTATGTGTGGTGTGTGTGAGTGTGTGTGTGAGTGTGTGTGTGTGAGAGAGTGTTTGTGTATGTGTGGTGTGTGTGAGTGCGTGTGTGTGAGTGTGTGTGTATGTGTGGCATGTGTGAGTGTGTGTGTGAGTGTGTATAAGTGTGTGTATTGCGGCATGTGTGTAAGCATGTGTATATGTGTGTTTTGTGTGTGTGTGTGTGTGTGTGTGTGTGTGTGTGTGTGTGTGTTTCAGCAGAGGCACCTTCCTCTGCTCCGCCATCTGGTTAATAGAAAGAATCTTAACTTAGCTGCAGTGATGGAGTCTTGCAGAATGGGCTGTAAGCAGATACAGTTGTAGGAAATGAGGCCAGAAACCCAGCAGTTGACCTCACCGCATAGGCTACCTGTTGTTTTCCCTATAGCTGGCCCGGGTCATCCTCGCCCTAGGGCCTTTCCACTTCCTGCCTGTAAAACTCTTCTGTGCATTTGCCCCACTCATCCTCCTGCAGTTGCATCCTAACCGTCCTTATCAGAGAGGCCTTCTGTGGTCATTATATACGAAGGAGCTGGCCCCAGTCTCAGACAAGCAGCTCTCTGGCCCTCGCTCTATCTGGTCTCATTCTCACTGGTGCTGTTGGTCTTTCTCCACTAGATTCATGAGGTCAGTGATTTGTCTGCTGCCTGTCCCCGGAGCCTGGAATAGAGCCCATCACCCAGACATTCCAGGTTCATTGCTGATTCCTGCAAGAGTCACTGAGTGGCAGAGCCTTTCTGATCTGCCAGAGTCACACTGCTAGTTCCATAGCCATATGGACCCTGGGCTACCCATGCATGCCTTCAGGTCCCCTTTTCCCCAGTCACCACACAATCACTGCCTACCTTTCCCTGTCCCTCTCTCATAATCCCACAGTCCTGGTCATATAGGTCTCTCCACAGCGCCCATAGCTTAGGATCACATTTCTGAGCACTTAAGTCTCATCTGCTCCAAAAGGTCCCAATGTTTCTCTTCTCTGCCACCCTCTGTGACCTCTAACCCGGAAGTCTCCTTCCCGGGGTCATGTAAGTTATCCTGTGAGATTAAGAATCTGTGGGTTGTTAGTCTGTCTCCCCTATTTGCAAACTATGACTAAGCAAGATACTTCACCTCCCTGGTGCTGTGTCTTGACCACCACACAGAGAGTGTGTTTTGGTCATTTTGATCCTCTGGTGGGGACGGATCTGTTGGCATCTGGCCCAGCGTGTCCAACAATCAGTTCCTTAGTGTCCGTAACATATGGGCCTGAGAGGTAGGTAGGAAAGGCTCTTCTGGCTGGTGCTTTGGGGAGGTGAGTTGGTGCGTTCAGAAGAGCCAGGGTTCAAGGGCCAAGCAAGGTTTCATCCCCTAGACACCAGCAGCCAGGCCACACCCGCCCTGAGAAATAGAGAAGGGGCTCAGATGCTGCCCGACCACACAAGCAGCAGTGGGGTGGCTGGATCTATTCCTGGAAGTGCCCTTGAAGGCAGCGAACAATGCGTGGCAGTTCCCACCAGCCTCCCAGATGCCATCCCTGCCGGGCAACCAGCAGTGCACAACATAGAGAAGCTGGAGAAGGCTGCCACTCCTCACCTTCAGCAAGGCAGCAGATGCCTCTGTGGCTGGACAGCTCCTCGCTGAGGACACTGAGGGCATGGTGGAGGAAGAGAAAAGTTACAAGAACCATGTGGGGCTCATCCGTCAGCAGGACATGTGTAGTCTGGGAGGCTTGAGTGAGGGGAATGGACTGGAGTTGAATGCTGGGGGACAGATGACTTGTGAGCAGAGGGAAGACTCTCTCAGTCCTCTGCCAGTGCCCAGGACTCTGTCCCCATCTACCTCAGCAGGACAGAGTAAACAGATCTGAGATTTCCTCTGCAAACCTTAGGCTCTAGATGTAATCCCCCTGGTCTCTAGTACCTGGAGACTCACTGCCTGCTTTTCAAGGCTGGAAGCGGATGCATCCAAGAGTTCCCTGCAGTGATTTGGCAATGCTCTGTGTGGTTGGAATATGACCACCTGGTGGTTCTGGGTACTTTTGATAGGAGAACAACCAAACAGCACCTAGGCTGACACCTACAGGACTCTTTTTCAGAGGAGGCCTGGGAGTCCCAAGATCACCCATAGACAGAACCAGACTAGGAGCTAGGTGCTGTATATAGAGGGGTACTTGCTCTGCTCATCAGACTTTGGGGCGTTTTGTTAGAACATGTAGCACAACTGAATAATGGTAGGAAGAGGAACTGAAAAGGTAGATGTGTATACCTCAAAAGTATGCATACCAGGCTAGGGGTATGGCTCAGTGGGTAACACTGCCTGCTCTCTAAGCACAAGGACCCAAGTTTGAAGCCACATTAACCATGTAAAAAGCCAGACATGGCTATGCATGCCTGCAAACCTGCATTAAGGGGCAGAGATGTGGTCCTGAGATTCCCCTGGCTAGCCAACTTAGCCTAACCAGAGAGTCTCTGGTTCAGTAGGAGACCCTGTCTCAGGACAAGAAGGTGGAGATCTATAGAAGACACCTGATGTCCTGCTCTGACCTCCTAAAAACGAGCACCACACACACACACACACACACACACACACACACACACACACACACACACCCTGTGCCAATTCAGGGCAGAGCATAATGTGTGTATAGCATCAACATTTAGCTATGTCGGGGGCACTGAGCCTTCTAGTACCCCAGAGCATTCTTGGGTTCCTGGGCTGCTCCCTTTTCTCCAGCCATCTGTTATAGAGGGTCACCCTGGTGGGGACAAGGAGCTTGAAAGGAGCACTGAGCAAGCCTGGGGTTCTCATTCTAGCTCTGGCTCAGGTGCTTTGCACACAGCCCCATGGAGTGAGCATATGACAGACTCTACCTTGGTATTGCAGAGTCTATGGGTCTAGCCTGAGCTCCAGAGGCCTTGGCTTGGCTGCTCTCACAGGCAGCCACTGTGCTATTTCATTAACCTCTAACTGATAAACACCCTGTCTTCTATGATTCTGGATTGCTTTCACACTGCACTTCTGATAATAGCCCATTTCTTTTCACAATGTAGCCTTGAACTACTCTTTATGTAGCCAAAGGGTGACTTTGCATTTTTTTTAGTCTTTCTGCTTCCACCACACAAGCCCTGAGATTGTGTGGTACTGAGCTTGCAGTCTAGGGCATCAGGCAGGCAAACACGCTTATCAACTGAGCTACGTCTCCAGCCCCATTGAAGGGTTCCTAACAGTGAGAGAATCCACAAATGAATCAAGTAGCTGCTTACGAGTGGGTGGTCCTCCAGGGGTTTGTGTCGATCCATCATGGAGAGTGTCCAGTGATGTAATGATTCCAGGACTTTCTTGGGAGTGATTCTAGGCTACGAGGATCTCGCAAACCTCTCTGACTCTGTCAGCAATCTGAGTGTGAAGAGAGGCAAGGGCTGAGGAACAAGAAGAGGTAGAGAAGAAAGAAGGGCCATAAACCAAGGAATGGTTGATTACTTATCATTGACTCATAGGACATTAGGCAATATTTACTGAGTGCTTGCTATGTCCTGAGATCTTTGCTAAGCTTGTTGTGTGGCTTCTTGTCTAATCAAACATCCTGGAGGTGGAAACATCCCACAGGTGGAAAGACTGTCACAAAAATGTCACGACCTTAGCCAAGAATGCACAGGTCTAGTGTGGACCAGCCAGGACTCCCACAGGAGACTGTTGACAGCAATCCAAGCTTTTACTTCATTTAAGTAAAACACACAAAAACGTCCCTTGTAACAACAGGAAACCTGGTCTTAGTTTCAACTCAGTCTATGCCCACAAGGGAATACTGGAGAGGTGACAATAGCCACTCAAGCTCAGTTGGGCCCAGTCTGGCTTCTCAAGGCTGGGGTTGAGTTATGGTGGGGAAGTATGTGAAGGAGCCGCCTGACTAACTTGCTATCCTGGCCTATAGCACGAAGTCCTGGATTTCAAATACACCCACTTCTTGCACTGAAATAGTGAGGGTTCAAAGATGCCGTCCTCTCAGGCATGAGGATATCACCTGCTCTTCTCTAATCTAAGCGCCTGGGGGGCTGAAGTAGGAAGATGGTCAGTTGGAGGCCGGCATGAATCACACAGTGAAAAGACCCTGTCCCGTGTTAGAGAGGTGGGGAGGACGTTTCTCGATGCAGCATTTGCAGAGTCCCAGCCTGTGCCCAGGTCTGCCACAGCAAACCTTCTGTCCACATGTGGAACTTTCTCTGGGATGGCACCATCAAGCCAGGGGAAAGCAGCAGCAACAAAGAAGCCGGGTCAGAAGCCTGGTCCTCGTGGCTCCCAGCCTCCCTTTCCCTTTCTATAGAGTAGAGATATTAATACCTGCCCTGAAGGGATGCTAAGAGGATGAAAGCCTTGCCCATGTGGTGCCTGCACATAGCAGACACTCAAAGGGTGGGTAATGAGAGGGCGGCAGAGGAGGGGAGGGGGAGGAGGGGGAGAGGGAGGAGGGGAGGAGGGCGCTGGGATAGAAAGACCAAGAGACAAGCACAGGCAAACAAGCAGTCATCCCTCTGTCACAGTCTGTCTCAGCCTCCTCTTCGCTCTCTCCCCTTTCAACTCCTCAGGAGAAGCTCTGAGGGAGACATAAAATGAATTCTCTGATATCTGTTCCCCTGCCTCGTGTGGTCTGTGTGTGTGTGTGTGTGTGTGTGTGTGTGTGTGTGTGTGTGTGTGTGGTGTCTGTCCGTCTGTCTGCCCGCCCACCTGCCTACCTGTCTCTCTGTCCCTCTTGGCACTCACTCTTCTGTATGTATAGAGGACAGAGGTCAACTTCGGTTCTCTTCCTGTGTTGTTTCCCACCTTCTCTTTGAGCCTGTGAGCCCGTTGTTTCAGATACACTCCCTGCCTGGCTACTAAGCTGCTTGAAATCCTCCTATCTCTGGTCATCCCCTAGCCTAAAGGTTTCAGACAGCGGACAGCATGCCGGCTTTCAGCTGGAGACACAAATTCAAGTCCTCACCATTGCACAGCAAGCACTGGAAAAAGATGCCATCTTTCTAGGGTTTTAAAAAGCCTTGTGCCTGCCCCTCCCAGTCCCTAGGCCCCTCCTTCTGCCTCTGTCTTCCTGTCTGTCACTGGGCTCTGCTTTGTCTCCAAATCTCCTTCTTTGCTTAATAGTCTTAATCACTATGTCACTCAGCCCCAGGCTGTCTGAAAGCAGCACTGCCCCAAGAGGTGACAACCCCTGAGTTATACACACTAAAAAGGCCCCGAACTGCAAAAAAAGATTTAAAAAATCTGTTTTGTTCTACTTGGGGACAAGGGGGTAATAAAAAGTGAGACCCAGCACCTAACATGACTGATCACTGTGGTGGGAGTCTCAGGTCCCACCTCCCTCAGAATCTGTTTCTCTCCTCATTGAAAGGGGCAGGGAAGGAGATGCCAGGTCTGCCTGTCCCAATCTTTCACCTGCTCCTACTATCAGGCCACTCAAGACTGGCTAAAAGGCACATCTCAAGATCCCCTCGCATTTTAAACATGTGCATCAAAATTGCAGTCACCCACTACCACCCTCTTTGTCCTGCTGGGCCAGCATGGCCAGTGCCTGCACCCTGGAGGTTGCCTGCATCACCATCCCTGAGCTGCAAACCCGAGACCTCAGCGTACATGCTGCACGCTCCAATAGCGCCCTCTCCTGGAAGCTGCATTCCTTTCCCCAAAGTCAAACTGGGCTACTCTAGGGGATTTATCTAGTGGCTCTGGGGACCTCACTCAGGGATGGCAGAAGGGAGACAGATGGGAATGGCTTTGTAGGGATAGCCTGTCCTGAGCCTGGGGCCACACATGGTGTGACAGTGTGACAACAGAGCCAGAGATTCAGAGATGGCTGTTGTTACTGTCAGTCTGCCACATTTTCCTTCCCTACACCATTCCTGTGTGTGTGTGTGCGTGTGTGTGTAAGAGACAGAGACAGAGAAAAACAGAGAGACAGAGGGATAGAGAGACAGAGAGATGCTTCTCCCAAAGAAGGGCAGCTTTATTACAGCTATAACCTTGGCTTTTGGGTAGAGCAAGGCAGTGGGAGTCATTGAAGCCTGGAGCAAAGATTTTAATATTCATAAGTGACCTCACCATAAACCAAGCCCAGTGGCCCGCAGGAGTCACAGAGGATGCCCTCTGCCTCCTCCTGTAGTTCCTCTTGAGGAGTTCATAAAAGCTACAAACCAACTATTTACAGTGTCTTTCAGGCCCGCCGCAGGTTTGTGTCTCCCAAGCTATAGTCCAAGAAGAAACCTACCTAAGGGAACTGCCCTACCCACACAGGAGTGCATCTGGGTGTGTGAGCATTGACTGTAGCAGAGACGGATAGACCCAGACTCTCAGACATAGTGGGGTCTAGGAGATAATAGATTCTGGCCTAGTATTTTTCCCTTTGGGGTGTGTGTGTGTGTGTGTGTGTGTGTGTGTGTGTGTGTGTGTGTGTTTTCACATGTGTGCACCTGCCAGTGAGGCCAGGTCAACCTGGGGTTTTGTTACTTGGGTGCCCTCCCTGTCTTTTGAGACAGGGCCTCATTGGCCTGGAGGTCACTTAGAGTAGGTTAGGGCTAATGGGACAATGAGTCCCAAGGATCCACTTGTCCTTACTTCCCAAGAATGGGTATTAAAGCACAGGTTACAGTGCTGGATTTTTCACATGGCTTCTTGGAACTCAAACTCAGATCCTCGGGCTTGCATAGCAAACACTTCAGCACCTGGACCATCTCACCATCCTGTGGAGGGAGAAGCAGTTGAGTTAGGGTCTTGCTATATTCCTACCTAGGTTCTGACTCTATGTGTAATCCGAGTGGCCTTGAAGTCACAGCAACCCTTCTACCTCAGCCTTCCAAATGCTAGGGTCATAAGCCACAGTCCGACCACTCATGGATTGTACCTCATAAACAGTTCACCCACTCATAGCTACAGCGTCCCTAGCCCTGCCTTGGGTCAACTATGGCTACAACCTTTTTGGTACTGTATTTCAGCATTTTCCCCCAGAGCTTCAACAGAGGACTATAGGGGTTGCTTTCCCACCAACAGAGAGTTTCTGTGACAGGGAAATGTGCTAGGGTCAGCCCGGGGGTTGGGGAGGTCAGGGGAACCTTCCCTGGCATCTACTGTTACAATAACAGCTTGGAGCCTTTTCCTCCCCCACTTCTATTTGTAAAAGAGAGAGCCAGACACTGGCTCAGGACTCAGCCTTGAGAGGCCCTGAGATCTAACACACAGAAGGGAGAGTGTACACCAGACACTGGCTCAGGAGGAATTCAGCCTCGATAGGCTCTGAGATCTAATGCACAGAAGGCTGGCCCCCCACCCTGCCTAGTGTGTCCCATTGACAGCAGAACTTTCATAGAGAGAGTGATTTGTACTCCCCAGGGACTCTTGTCTGGGGAGAAAGAAACTGCCCCCTACCACAACAACAAAGCTATGCTTTCTCGTGTGTGTGTGTGTGTGTGTGTGTGTGTGTGTGTGTGTGTGTGCTTGCACACATGCAGATAGCTTTCGCAGATAGCTACAATGACCGTGTGACCATGGTTACATCAGCTGGGTCATATCCAGATGACAGTATGACAGTGTTTTCCAGACACCCCTCCAGCTCTTACCATCTTTCTGCCGCCCTTGCCACAGTGTTCTTGGGTCTTGAGGGAGGAGATGTTGAGTGTCTCATGGAGGGCTGAGCATTCAGTCACCTATTCTTGGCGCTCTGAGTACTCAGATCATTAACTGTCACCCGGTGCAAACAGGTTGGAAGCAGAAGGCTGTGAGAAATAAGGGCATCAGAAGAGTGGGAGGGGAGTTTGAGCTCAGTCCCGATGGAGACTGGAGAGCAAGTTCTGAGGAAGAGGGAGGCAGATGAGTTTAACAGGAAGGAGCCTTGCCAGGGCCTCTCTAGAGAATTCTGTGACTCGAAACTTCCTCCCTAGAGTATCTAGTTCATTTTCATGCAGGAGGCCAGAGGCCGAGCAGCCCCTCTGCTGTCAGGACTAGCCAGATGCTTCTTTTCTAAACAAGCTCTTGTATATCACAGGCTGGCCTTGAACTTAGAATAGCTGAGGGTGACATTAAATGTTGGATCTTCCAACTTCTATCCACTGAGTCCTGGGCTAGTAGAGCTATGTCACCATTTCCAGTGGGGTTGAACCTAGGTTTTGTCCATGCTAGGCAATCAGTCTACTAACTGAGCTACACACCCAGCCCCTCACTAGCTATTTCTTAAATATGGTACAGTGAGGCCTGGACTTTTGAACTTGAAAATTGTCAGCCGAAACCAGCTTTAGAAAACCTGCTTGGGGCTTACTGTGCTTCCAGTGTAACAGCCCTTATCACCAGTAGCATGCTTTCTGGTGAATATTACACTCTTTCTGCTTCCTAAGGTATCAACACCAACCATGGCTTCTCCTTTCAGAGAGGGTCTCAGGCCCACCCAGCCATTAATTTGCAAATGGACCATTTTCTACTTCAAAGGGCAGATTTTTCCCCCCTAAGATCTCAAGTTTTTAAGTATTCTCAAATGGCTCCCAAGAATCGATCTGAGATCTAAGACTTTGGTACATGTTGAATGTGGATTCTCGGCTTCCATTATGGCAGGGCCCAGGTAGCAGGCAGATGACTTCAGGAAAAGGCAAGGCTGCACAGCCCGGTTAGGGAGGTTTTCCTTTGTTTTCCCTTCCACTGAACTAAGGGTGATTTTTATCTTGCCCGACTCCCTGTACTCCCAAAGCCCCCTGTGTAATTCACTCTGCATTCATACATCTAGCTGGGCCCAGTGGCCTGTCTAACTCTGTGCCAGGCACCAACAGAGAGCCAGAAAACGGGATGCTGTAAATAGAGAGGGACATCAGGGTCTTTGTAGCTCAGGCTAGAGACCTAGAAGTGTTCAAAGGAAGGAGAAAAGCTCTATGAGTTATGACCATGCAGTAATGAGGAATCAAGCCTAGGAGAGGTGATGAACTGGGCCTCCAAGAACACAGGCTTCCGAGGCCTTAAATCCAGCAGTGAGTGAGAAGGTAAGGTGATATCACTCCCAAAGCCACAGTGACTGTCCTCTGCTAATTCACGAATGTACCATGCCCCGTGCCCCAAAGAGGTGACCTTGTGAGATGGGCAACCACAAGGAGACACCGGGACTCAAAATAATGAACCCTGGTTGGCAGGTCATCCCTAAGCGGACAGGACTGCCCTAGCCAAACCACCAGGGCTCTCTAGCCCCTCCTTCCTAATTGCTCCAATGCTGTAACTAATATCTTCCCATCCAAACAATTAGCCTTCTCTTTTTGAGTCTCCTGATTTGTTCTTTCTGGTTCTGAGACCTTAACACTGGAAAACACAAATACATCCGGCATCTGTCTGCGGTCTCCCTGCAACCAGCCCAGCCATTAATGCACTAAGAGCCCCCACAGGCCAGCTCTCCAGCCTATTCGACTGACTCATTTGTTTGCTGTTGTTTTCCTGAGTTATTGTGGTCTAGGAGGCACAGAGGAGCTAGCAACTAGCATCGGGAGTACTAGGAGGAACCTGACTGGATCTCTGCATCCTACTTCCTCCAGGCTCTGCCCCACCCTCCAGGGCTACCATACCTTCAAAGGAGATGTAGCATCACTGATCTAAGGTGGGGAGGGGGCATTTTGAAAACAACCCCATGGCAGAAAGGCTTAGTTATTCACAGGGATAGGGGCAGCCTGGAGGGAGCAATATTGAGACACCGACAAGACAATCCTGCCTAGAATTTTGATTTCTTATATTGCTTTAGAAATCATCTCTGGGTTCATCTGATCTGTTATGCCCTGGTGATGAGGGGAGAACTCTTGTCACCGTTTGTAGTAGAGAACTACAGGTCCAGGCAGTGCATGGGTGGTAGGAGGCCCCAGGAGAATCAGCAAGTGGGTGGCAGGTTAGGCACGTGGGTAGATGAGAAGATATTGTTAGATGGCTGGGCAGTTAGCTAGGTTGATGACTTCAGCTGGTTTTGCGTCTCTCCCTCCAGGCCACTCATTGAAGTAATCACCTGCCCCATAGGATGCAGTTGGTTGTATTTTAAATTGAGCTGGTACCATTCACTAATTATTCCCTGCAGGTCTCACCTCCTCAGTGGAAGGGGAAACAGCTTTTCCTCTGTGACTTCCATTACTCCGTGACTGTATTTTTGGAGCTATAACTGGGGACATCTGGTCTGCCAAGGAGGAAATGTTCCTCAGACAGTAGAAGTGAAATCGGAGCCACCCTGGGATGGGGACGTGAGCTTGGATACTGCTCCTTTGGGCCCAGCACAAACTGGGCATGCAGCCATAGCCTGAAAGGCCTAGTGCGCTGAACAGGAGGCAAGGACATGCCCGTCCTTCCTCCTCAGTTCTCCAGGGGGAGAGTGCAGCCCGGCATCCCCTCCTCCCCACCTGGTTGTTATTTCCAACACGTTCCCCTCCACTAAGCCCCCCCACCCCCAGCCAAGGCTGCCTGGAAAACTCCACCGGGATCGTGTACAGGACACCTTGGGTCTGATGTAACATTTAATGGCCACGTCTCCCTAGGTCCCTGCATTAATACACAACTGTTTTACTGGCTCTAACCAGACAGAGTCAATGCTGCTAATAGCTCTAGGACCCAGACTAGGCAAGGAGATGATAAAGAAGGCAGCAGGAAGCTCTCTGCCCCTTGCTGTGACCTTGAGTGGCAGAGGACATCAGGACCTGTGTGGCCTTTCAGGGCAGAACTCGGCTGCATTTCTCTAGATGCTCCGAGATCCTAGGGTGAGGGAGTTTGTCTGCCAGGTACTGAATACAGGGCCACTGAAGGAGTATGCAAATGACTGGGTCCCTGTAGACTCAAGGTACAGGGGTCCTGAGAACAAATGCTTCTCCAGAGAGCTGTAGAGACAATAGCACACATGTGACGGGACCATGTCCAGCCACAGTGACCAAACCCAGTCTCCCACATCAGCCTGTCACTTGCACCTCACCTGGAAGCTCCAGAGACAGGAGGACAGGAGAGCTGTTGTGGATAAGCTTCCTGGAGAAAATGGACTGAGCTCAGGTTGGAAGTCCCTGTGGAGTCCAGGGTGTCCTTGTCCCCAAGGTTCTTAGCAGAACTTGAAAGGGAGACTCTGGAGGCAGACAGTATATTATGCCAGGAAAACAAAAACTAAAATACACGGAAAACTGGGTACTGGGAAGTAGTTATAACCACCAGCCCAACAGTCATGGAGTGTCCGTTGTTAAAAGCAGACACAAGAACACGTACATATGCACACAACCAGAAGAAGATCTCCAAAACTCACATCTTAATTCTGCTTTCAGAATATGGAACCCCAATTTCCATGGAGACTTGAGGGGTAGGAGAAACTGCCCCCTAGCCAGCCAGGGCATCCAGATCCCTCTCTACCTCTCTGTCAGACTCGGGATGAAATGGAGCTACCACTACTGTGGCTCTCCCCAGTGAGACCCCAGCAGTTCAGGCTTGCACCAGTGACCTCCCCTCCCCAAGCCTCAGTTTTCTCATCTGCAAAATGAAGAGGTGGGCCCAGGGAGTCCCCGAGGCCCTCTGCAGCTCCAGCATCCAGGCTGTGGGACTGGGAGGCATTCAGGTGGAGGCAATTTCCCAGATCACTGAGCCCCACCTGGACACCATTGTCAGAGGGGCTCCCCTGGGCATTAGCCGTCTGGAAACATCGCCATCCATCTTTCTGAATATCTAGTTAAAACACTCACCTAATCCTAACCTAATCCTTTCAATTTAGAGAGAGAATTGAAGAAACACACACACACACACACACACACACACAGAGAGAGAGAGAGAGAGAGAGAGAGAGAGACAGAGAGAGAGAGAGAGAGAGAGCAGCCTGAGGCTTGAATGCTAACAGATGGGTAAAAAGTATGTATAAATTACACCCGCTGCTGTCAATTCAGGCTCTCCAGACGAAGTGATATGTAAGGTGTTTCATTTATGGGGGAAATTAATTGCCAGCTGTATGACTGGATGGTGTGAAGAAACCACAGCCACATGATGTGTCCCATATATTTTTCCTGGCTTGATTCAGCACCTCCCCTGCCAAGGGCTTGGGCTCTGCTCTCAACCCAAGGGGCACCAGGGTAAACATGGCCCTGAACCAACTATTCCCAGGTCTTGATTCAGCCAAGAAAGCTATGTACATGGTAGGGAGGCCAGATGGCATTATGAAGTAGGGTACCTGCCCCTTCTACCACCAGTGGGCCTCAGTTTCCTTGTTTGTCAGGGCAGCTGTTTAAAATTTGTTCACTCTACAAAGAAATGCGTTCTCGTTTGTCTGCATCCTAGACCAAGGACCACATCCTTAGCCTCTCTGTATTTGGAACTTGCCTTGCCAAGCTCCCCACGAGCACTCAGTCTACGTCAGGGGTAGCAGTGACACCTGGAACCTCAGTTACATCATTAACCTGGGAACAGCTCACTCTGTCCCCTGAGTCAATCATTCAACCTCCTAGGCTTGTCCTTCCATCTGCAGATGAGGCTGTCATAGCCAGATTCTACATACTGGCTTCACCTGCAGACTTATTTCTCATAGTTCTAGATGTTAAAAGTTCAAGATCAAGACATCGGCAGATTCTATGTCTGGTAAGGGTTCTATTCCTAGCTTACAGACAGCCACCTTCTGGCTGTGTCCTTGTGACAAAGAGAGTGTGAGCTCTTATTTCTTCATCTTCTAAGGACACCAACCGCACTGAGAAAGTCCTACCCTCATGACTTCATCAGCTCCTAATTACCTCCCAAAGGCCTCACAGTTCACCAGTATCAGACTGGACTTGGTACTTGGATGCGTTTACTGAAAGTGTGTGATCATGCATGCCACAGCAGGGCTAATTTGCTGGAGAAGACACCACTCAATTTTTGAGCCGGGATGGCATCTAGTAAATAAGGTTCCCTACATATTTAGCATTGTTTCTATAGACCACCAGGCTGAGGAAGCAATCCTGTGAGAGAACAGGAAGCAAGGACAAGTCCTCTGCCTCGTCCCAAAGTGTGCTCACCATGGCCTGCTTCCTGGGGTGTTCATCACAAGAGCAGAGCCATCTGATGCCTTACCTTAATTACTGGGGACATAAATGTGTGGAGATGGAGAATTAGATGTCAGCAAAGCCAGACTTACCAAAAAATTCTGGATTGTTGGGTATAGACATCCTTCCCAGAAGGGTCCACTGAGACGCTGACAACCCTCCCAGCTCAGAATAACTGGGCCCCATAAACGTGAGAAGCAAGGCAGGGTTCTCCCTGCCTACTTCCTGACAGCAGCTCCAGCTTCCTGCAGTTTCCTGAGAGGATGAGGACCTCGTGCTTGCAGCCTCTTGCACACGGCCTAGAGCCATGTCTCCTGTTTACTGCATGTGCCCACCTCACTGGCAGCTCACCAGGACATGGAGAGTTTTCCTGCCAACTGGTGGGCGTGGGGGTTGACAAATGGGAGCATTTCCATACTGTATGTACCCACCTAGGCATTTGTCAAGACTGTTAAAACGGTGAGCTAATATTCTATTCAGATTTAAATAATAAATTAGTCTAAGCTGTGCTAAGGAGGAGTGAGAGAGACTTGATTATCTGGTGGGGATGCAGGTTGGGACCAGTGCTGAGATGATCAGTTGTCTGCAGACATCGAGAAGACAGGGCCCTGAAAGGGGTCTGGCAATACTGCCCTCAGCCCCAGAGTTTCCTCCAGCACTAGGGTAGAGAGCCTTCCTTTCTGGCCGTCCTTGAAGAGAGTCAAGAGCATTCTTCTTTTCCCTTAGGTGTTTTGAGACAGGATCGTATTCTTCAGTCTAAACTGGCCTAGGACTCACGCAATCCTTCCCTTAATTCCCAAGTGCCAGGACTACAGCTGTACCATTTACATCTGCCTTGGGAACACGGTTTTTTCATTTGCCTGGCCTCTGTGGTCTTGAACAGGTTTTGCCAGAGCCCTTTGGTAGTCAGAACTGTCTCTTGGGAAGGGTTGGGGCATGTGGTCCCACCAAGCAAATGACACTGAGGAGGTGCCAAAGAAGCCAGCTGGATGTTACTGGAGAAAAGTGGGGATTTTATTTTTCTGTGTGTGGCTTTTGGCCGCTGAACAGATTGATCCGAGTCTCAGTTTTCACATCTGTAAAATGAGGGAGGTGTTAACCATGTCGTGCACCACAGCAGGATTAAATGCTTCAAACACAGCTCCCAAAATGGAGAGCATTCCCAACAGAAAAGCTGTCGTTGGAAATCTGACTGTGGAGTGCTTAAGATGGCTGCAGCCAGCCCCATGGAGCCCACCGTTGTACCTTAAAGGACGACAGCAGTGAGAAGCTCTGGGAATTTGTGCTGCCTTCTCTCCCACCCCCATCACTGTGTTCTATTCCTCAGCCAGCACTGGGCTGTGGTTAATGTTTGTCCCTGGCTGATTCATGCTGCTCTCTGGAAGCCAGCTTTTCACACCCTGAGCCAGCCTGCCTGAGAGAGAACTATTTTCAGCCCAGCAGCTACAACAACAAAGATATGAAGTCACAGCTGCCTGCCCCCAGCCATGAGGGAGGGGAGTATGGAGTCAAGAAGCAGGCTGCACTGGCCATGGCTCTGGCTCTGCGGCTCTTCACCCTTTTTGGATTTCCTCCTCCGGCTTCACAGGCTCTGGCTGGGTTAACAATATGGCTCTGTACCCAAGAACTGAGGTTCTCCAGCTCTGCTCTTGCTGAAGGCCAGGAGCTAAGGCTGAGCCCCCAGGGGCCCACGGCTTGCTGGGTAAGGTGGGGCAGACTGAAGGCACCTGAGTGATGAATCACTAGGGAACCCAAGGAAGTGGGTGGTGCTGGGATCCTGCGCGGATCGTTTGTTAAGTTCAAAACCTGTCAGTTGTTTCTGTCAGCTCTGCAAAGAAAACTGGTGATCGGAGAGCTTCCTAAGCAAGACAGAGAAACTTGATGGCCAAGGGAAGAAAGAAATTACAATAATGGTGGAAGAAGTCAGAAGGGGCAGCCTCCTCCTTGGTCCACTAGAACCATGGGTAGCAGGGCAGTGAGAAAACACACACACACACACACACACACACACACACACACACCCCAGCTATCAATGGGGCCAACAACTGGTCACTCACCACAAGTGTTCTTCGGCAGAATTCCAGTCTTCTAGCCAAACCAGGATGCTGGGTCTTCAGCACAGAACTATAGGTAGATCAACATGCTCCCCATTCTCTGAAGAGCACCCCAAGAAGTACAGACAGTGCACTTCTGTACTTCTTGGCACATGCAGCAAACAGAACCAGAGCAATGGCCAGTCCAGCCTGCCCCTTGCCTTCATGTTCCTGTTTTGGCCTCCAGGCTTTAGGAGGAGGCGTTCAAGAGGCCTGAGTCTCCCCGATAACAAAGATACTAGTACTCAAATTCTTGCCCTGAAATTTAAATAACCTGGCGTAGCAGTCATTTAAGGCTGGTCGTTTAGTGCTGTATGACATCCAAGCATTGAAGAGTTAGGGGAGACAACTTGGTCTCCCACTGTGCACTGGAGGGTTCTCTCATAGTGGCCGTGGCCTTCTGGCATCAACTGACCACCTACTGCAAAGTCACCCCTAAAGGGGACAAATCTGAGTCTTCCTTAAAGATCATGACACAGGGTTCTGCCCCTTCTTCAAGACATAGGAGACGGACACAGCAAGGTCCCCAACCTCCAGTCACACTTCTTCCTCCAAAGCACATCTGGTTGACACAATAGAGGAGAGCAGGACATGAGTGCCACAGAGAAGCTTCTGCCTTTAAGACAGGAGCACAGAAGGTGTGCTCCACAAAGGTGCTTGGCTCAGGCATGCTGGATCCTTATAGGATGATCTGGGTTTCCACACCATCCGTGGGTTCTGCCCCCATGGTCCTTACAGTTAAGTCCCTGTGATCACATGGCAGTTAATAGAGCTTGGGTCTTATCCTAGGCACCTAGCATGTTGTATATGGTTTAGACGTCTTGGACAATCAGCAAAGATCACACTCTTCTAAGATTTCCAAACTGTGGCTGAATGGATAAAGTCCTTGCTGTGTAAGAATGAGGACCTGAGTGTGAATCCCCCATGCACCACATAGAAAGCCATAACAGCACATGCCTGTACCCAGTGCTGGGGAAGTGGAGACAGACAGACCAGCTTGCTGGAAAGCCAGTCTAAAACCACAAAGTCCATGTTTAGCGAGAGACCCTATCTCAAAAAAAAGTTAAAGTGGAGAAGAGTGAGAGAGGAAGACACCTGAAATTGATCTCTGGGCTTGACACATTCATGCGTAGACCATCTAGTACATCTTCCCACATATGTACACATCCTACATACACATAAAAAATAAATAGTAAACAAACAGAAAGACTCTCAAACCTTGCCTCTTTCAGGGGACAAAGTCTTTAAAAAGCTAGCCTACGTCAAAGCAAACCATCTCCAGTGAGAGTAATGTAATGTCTCAGGGGTCCGCTCTCACACTGGCTACAGAGCTCTTCTTCATGCATTGTGAAAAATGCCACCTTTGTTTGAATGCTTCTTCCACAAAGCCCCACACTGGCCAGACTTTTCTTTATGGTAGCCAATGACTACCAGGTGCCCCAAGACAGAGATGATGATAACCACCACCGTTAGACATTTTGAGATCATTTCCAAATGCAAACCGAAAAAATAATTCTTCTGATAATAGTGTTGTTTGCCTTAGGTGTGAGCTGAGCTGAGCTGGATGAGGTAAGGTACCAGCAGTGTGAGATGAATCTCTGTCCTTAAGAAATATTTGATCCAGTTGGAAGGGCTATACAGATGTCTAGGGGGAAGAAAGAAGAGAAGGCATTGACCTTTGAACTGTGATGGCAAGAGCAGGGCAGCAGACAGCAAGCTGCTATGTCTCGTTCTGGTTGCCAGGCCACCGCTAGCACTGGGCAGCCTGAAGGGGCTCCCTTGTAGGCAGGTGCTCAGTCTTCTGCAATGGGCTTAAATGTTTGTAGCATATTTTCAACTTCCTTCCCAGAACAGTTTCTCCTTGGGCAGTGGGGAGGGGGGACCATCCAGGAAGGAAGTGAACTGGCACACATACCCCCAGACCATCCTTCCTCCGGTTCATTCAACGCATTCATGTCTTATGTCAAAAATGTGTGTGTGTGTGTGTGTGTGTGTGTGTGTGTGTGTGTGTGTGTGTGTCAGTATGAGACCTGCACTAAGTGTACCAAGCCGAGCCAGTAGACGGACATTAGAAAACTTGGCAGACCTCGCGCGCTCCCTTCTCACCAGAAGCAAATCAAAAGGACATAAATGCAGAACTTGAAGGAGCTCAGAGAGTGGCCTTGTTAATAAAAACCACTGCAGGCCAGAGCGGGACCCATGATGACTTCCTCGATGAGGGGAGTTGGACGGCAGCGTAAGACAGATGAATCCTGGCAGTGTCTCTGTGGCAGCAGAGTCCGTCTCTCTGAGGAGCTGTCACTAAGTGGATTCCAGTGGCTGCCCTCATGGGGTCACTCAGAGGTCAGATAAGTCCCTGACCCCTGTCCCTGCAACTCTCTGTTCTCACACGTAAGGCGAACACGAGAAGGCTCTTTGTAAGGACACCTCAGCAGCCACGTGGTGGCAAAACACTGTGTCTGCTCACGGGTTTTGTGTGGAGCATCGGACATGCTTTGTAGCTTGTTTCCCTCTGCAGCCCTTGGACTGTGATGCTTGCCTCCCCCTCCCTCCCCTTCTGTCCCCCTCTCCCCGCCCGTGGCTTGATGTTCTCCCTGCCCTTCTGTACAGAGGAATGAGCACCCTTGCCTAATTACTCTCATTTGTTCTCTTCCCTCTTAAACTTGGTCTTTTAAATAAGTCAGTGGAGCAAATTAACCCCCTCTCACCCCATTCCGAGTTCCCCACTTCTGGCCCAGATGCTCGAGAGGATGCTCTAGATGCCGCTTGGAGAGAAGGCCAGATTCTTGGAGATGCTTGGGGGATGGCCCCCACTCGCATAGGAGCCCAGTGTGGCAGGTTCTAGAACCCCTTCACAGTCAGTTCCACCAAGCCTTGCTGCTTCTCAGACACTGTAAGGCCAGAAGTTGAGGACCCAGTAAAAGGTAACCCAAAAAAGAGACCAGATGCAGTTGACTGGCAAAGACTCTCGTCCAGGGTCAAACGTACTGTTGCAGGCACCTTTCATGCCCCCATTCCTTCAATCAACAGAAAATCAAATTTTCAAGGTGGCAGACCTTTGATTCTGCCAAATCTTTTTCACAAAATCCAAGCCTGGTTCACAGGGTGCTTAATGGTGGTTCAATTTCATTGCTGTAATTGTAGTTTACTGAAGTTTCTCTTCCTCAGACTTCAGTCAGCTACTTTGGTTTTGTGGTGCTGACACACATTCCATCACTGAACTACATTCCCAGCCCAGTTGGCCAGTTTTAAATAGACACCTACTGTATGCCAGGGAGTAAACTTAATCATAAGTAGGGGGTCAGCAAGGGAATCATGGAAGGAAGATGAGTTGACCCCATTGTCTCCTGGCTCACTCATGACACCCAACCAGCATGGGGTCTAGCATGTCTGATTCAGTGGCTTTTATGTAGCCAAGCCTAAGGCCAAATTTTTTAGAACCAGGGTTTAAAGAAGAAGCTAGCAGTAGGAAGTAGAGAGAAACCTCGCTCAGAGATGCCTACAGCTATAAAAACCTCTGGCCCCACCTTCAAATAAGGTGAGAGCCGCTAATATGAGCTCTAGCCTCCACCATGGATAAGTAGAAGGTGCAGATCCTGCCCTCCTGGGATTTAGAATGTCCCATCTGAAAGAAAAGTAATCAAAGAGCACCTGAGTGACTACTCCCTTACCTTCCAGGAAGGGAGAAAGGGGATAGAAAGCCAATGGCTACAGTGAACACAGGGAACCAGTCTTTCTCACAGTCTGACCACAGAAGCCATGTATATCAACTGTTTGCGCAGCAGTTAGTGAGAACTAGGCGCTAGCCAGCCAGTTTCCAGGAGGACCTCGTTGTGCTGGCCTCGGGTTCTGCCTAAAGCTTCAGCAGGCTGGAGCTTATCCTGCTCCTCTCCATCCTCACAGCTCCAGCCCCCACACCAGATATGTGTGGGGTGGGGGCAGGGACCCGCTGCAGTGCTGTTACTGTATTTGCATTTATATGAGGCACAGACCCCAAGTCTCAGGTCTCTGGGTGCTTTTACAGCCCTGTGTATACATAATTTATTTTTGTTGCTATTTAATCAGTCTCTGCGATGAGATGAAAAGTTTCCAGGGGGCTCCAGGTTATTATGCAACTTCAGTTCCAACTGCATCACTGAGGGCATGGATTTCCAGACCATGCTTGGCCATGAAGGTAGAGGGCAGGGACTGGACATGGAGGCCTTATGTACAAAGGGAGGTCAAACTGAGGCCATGTCAGGGAAGTGAGCAGTGACAGCTGCCTTGAACCGGGAGGGTAATGACAAAGAAGACAGGAACTGAGGCAAATGGTGTGGCCAGGCAGAAGCTGCTGGGCAGGGATGGCTAACTGGAAGCTGGGACTTCAGCCCTGTCCTGGACTTGAGTGGTGGATAGAGAAAACCCACCAGAAAGGACTTTGGTAGAAATCAGTCCTTAGAAGAGACAGTCTGTCCTGGGTTCCTGGGGTAAACCTGGGAAAAAAATTCCCAGCCCTTAGCCAAAGCAGGCTCCAGGCTCAACAAGGTCTCCCTCTCCAGTCATTTCTGGAACACCATGGCAAACACAAAGGCAATTGTGTGAGCTGAAGCCTTCAGGTCTGGGCAGTTCCTACATGGTGTGCCTCTGCCACATGGCAAGTCTGAGTCCCCGGGACAGCAGATGTATGTCCTGACACACGCACACACATGTGTGTGCAAACAGGCAGATACACAAAAAGACACAGATATACAGAGGCCCTGGTCCACCCTCACTGATACGCTTGCACAGCCATGTGTATATGTGTGTGTGCGTGTGTGTATGTACCCATGGACACAGGCTCACCAACCAGCCCGAGCTATGTGCAAGCTTGCAGAGAAGCAGAGCACACGCCAAGGTACCATTACCCACTCTCAGACACATGTGACTGCATCTTCGCGGTTATCAGACTCTCTCCTCTGTTGGCTACACCCGTGGGAGGAAGAGGCCATATTACTAGAAAAGTGGGTCAGGTCTGAAACTGGGAATTGTAAAGGAAGCTTATGATGGGGAGACAAGGATCTAATGGAAGGACACCACCCCAGCAGTCACTGATACGATGGCCCCTGCTGTAAGGAAAGCAATTCCCTGCATCACAGCATCCATCAAAAGACAAGAGCAGTGCTCCCTTGCATGTTGCCCATGAGGCATGCATAGGCGCCCAGGCCCACAGAAGAACTCCTTGGATAAAACCTCAGCAAACATCTGCCAAGAGTATCCACACCAAACGCTAGGGGATCCGGAGGATAAGACACTGTCATAACCCCAGGACCTCAGCATACTCAGCACTTTCTGGGCATCACGGGGCTGATGAAAAGGTACAAAGATAGTAAGCCAAGGCCTCAGCCCTCATAAGCCCAAGCTTGGCTTGAGGGATTGGGCTCTTTCCCACCTGCCATGCTACTACACGCAAACTTTTCTGACCATCCGGTTCCACAAACTCACCAGCCCCACAGACCTCGGGCACCTCTGAGCACAGATTTAAAGCCTGTTTGTAACTAAGGTCTGGGGTGATTGTGTGTGTTTGAGAAGACAGACATTGTGTGTCCTTATAGAATTTAGGGGTAGGTCAATTGCGTAATCACACTGGAGTTGAAAGCTTCCATAGATCCGTGAACTCTGATCCAACTGCCACAGGGTGGCACTTTGGGAAGAACCTCGCCCAGGGGACACACCCATGTCCAAGAGCCCTTCAGTGTCATGCTTCATTTCTTCCTTCTAGCCTGGAGAGCATTCCTGGAGAGCTCATACTTCATTTTATAGAAGGGGGCTGGCATCTAGAGCAACAATGTGCTCACCTTCCTCACCTGTGCCCTACCTAACCTTTGGCAGATTCGAGATGGTATCCACACAGCCCTTCCTCCCAGCCCAGGATTCCTGAAGATTCAGCCACTGGCCAAATCTTTTCTTTTCCTCTCATCGCCCTGATTATTCCCTGTTTAATTAAAATTTGTTTCGGCTAATAGGCCTTAAATTAGTATTTTCAAATATTGACATCTACAGGACCCTCATTCGTTATTTTCAAAAGCTCTGGGGCTAATTGGTTTATCACCCACCAATTAATTGCTCATTCACTGGACAGGTAGCCACTGCCCCCAGAACATGGGTGAACATATTCAGCAAGGAGTCAGCACTGCATACAGAACTATGCACACAAAAGCACAAGGCTGCGTATCACACACACACACACACACACACACACACACACACACACACACACACACACACACTGGACCCTTTCTCAGCAGAAGTCACCTCGGGAGAGCCTAGTTAAGAAGCCAGGAAGAAAGCAGAGGCTGCTATCACTCATCTTTGGTAGCACTCCACCCCTTAACCCCACAGCCCAGCCCACCTGTCACCCAGCCCAGGAAGCAGTATCTCTGAAAGGAAGGTGTCCAAGGTCAAGACGTGTCTGTCGCAAGTGTATCAGCTTCAAAGTGAGGCAGAGCATTGAGAAGAGAAGACCCTCTAACGTAGAACTCATGGGAATTACGTTCCCATGGAGAGAGAGGTATAGCAGCCACAGGCAAAGAAGATGACATCAAAGTAGAGGAATGGCTGTAGCGAGATGGGCAGTGCTGTCCTGGGAGGACACTGGGAGAGCACCAAGTACCAAACCAGGTTGGCTTCCCTCTACAGCTCCCCAGAAAGACGCAGCTATGGATACTGTCAGATCTAGGAAGGTTCTGGAACAAGCTACAGAGCAGAGCAATCCTCCCATGCATCCCTGGGGGAAACTAGATGTCCATCTGTAGCAGTTCCTCATCTGTGGCAGTCCCTCAGTAAGGAGTCCTCAGTGATTCCCAAACAGCCTTCTGTGTTCATGCCTGCACAGAACGTTTATTGAAAACGATCATATTCAGAATATGTCCCAGAACCCCTGTGCTTTCTTTCCAGACCCTGAGTCACACACACAGCCACTTTGGGTTGGAGAAGGTATCTGTACATAGCAGACAGCAGGAGGAGGCCTCCCCAGAAGGCCCTTCTGCCACAGAGCCCTGCTTTAGTACACTAGAACATGAGCTTTACTCAGGGGTGGCCAGCTCCTTAGTCATGTCCCTGCTGCTCTTCGCCTCTGCTCCTCAAAGTGGCTGCAAGGCCACAGTCCTTTGACCAGCAGGGCTGGGAGTCAGATCAGCCCCCTCGACAGGCTCTCAGCTCTGATTTTTCACTCCTTGTAAACAGTCTGAGTGATCGGGATTAAAGTCTCTGCGAGTCGCCGGTATCGCTTTTCCGGAGAGCCGAATAATCCACAGGGATTAAAGAAGCAGCGGTGCTCATCTCCCACAAATGAATATCTGTCAGAGGCACTGACCTGTTAAAATAATGAATTTAACGTGCAGCAAACTGCACGCAGCGGCGGCGATGCAACGTGGCCCGCAAATTGTTTTCCACGTCTTCGGAGGAGCCTTTCAAGGGAACAGGGCCCTTGGGCAGGTGGCCCTTCCCCCAATCCTTTGTGCCCCGACTCAGGTCCCTCCCAGATGAGATAGGTGCTGGTGCTGCAGAACCTATCGACCCTGGCCTTAGCTGTGGTTTCGCCGGATTCTCTGCAGGTCGTCACTGACTTCGTGAGGCATTGGTGGATTCCTCCAGTGGCTCTCCCACTGCCTAGCTCCCTAGTGGTCCTGAGACTCCCCCTGTGGCCCTGACCTTTAATAAGGCTCTGTCCCCTCCAGCCTCTGGGACAGAACTGAGGGCTTAAAAGGCAGACATTCGGACTTCCTCTCGAGTTTTACATAAATGGAAACTGAGGCACAGCCAGGATACTGCATCAACCGTCACCGGCATAATGTAAAGGGCGCAGTCTACCAGAATCCTGATGGCTTTCCTACCCATCTTTCTCTCTACTGCCCTCTCCTGGATACACTAAAAAATGACAATTTAGACGTGACCAACCCAGGAATCCAGGTTTACTCCTCAGAGAATCTTACATAGATATGTGAGAGAGAAGTGACTGGAAACTAGGCAAAACTTGCCTGACCCTTTGATGACTAGGACTCTCGCTTTAAATCAGATCTTACTCAGGACCGAGGAGCCCAGACAATGTGAAATCTATCTCGACCCACGGCAGGAGCAGTGTCCCAGTCTGGTTTAGCCCCCAGTAGCGACCTAAGTGTTCTTCTGTGAGTCTTCAGCTCCTCAGACACCGTCATGGTGGCTAAGGCACAGGAGCCTGCTGTGGCCTTGCAGGGACCCCACTCCCACCCTGGAGAATGGGGACCCTTCTTCAGCCCCTGTCTGAGACCACAACAATCCAAAGTGCCCTCAGCAAGTAGGTCTCTTGATGGTAACATATCTGTCTCCTAAGTGTCCCAATACGGTGGCCTAGGAATTTTGCCCAGAGGTTTCCAAGAGCAGACAATCAGGCTGGTGCATAAAGGCACTCCTGACTTAGAGACGTCTTGGACCCTCTGTTGTTTCCAGGAGATCCATCCTCATTCGATACCTATTGTGTGCCTGCTCTAATATAGTGATCGGTACAATTCTATAAGGGAATCTATTCAATCTCTCTTTTCCTTTTGTTTTTTTTTTAAATAAGTCTCTTGAGTATGAGTTTCTAGGTCTCTAATGCACTAGCCTAGCATGTATCCATTCACTCACTGTTCTGTGCTTGAGAAGAGATAGCAGGGTTTCTTTCAGCAGCGTCTCAGAGACACCCCCCTTAGTCACCCTCTCTGGAGCTAAATGTCTCTCCATACCTCACTGAGCAGGGAGAGAAGGGGGAGGCCTTCTAGGAGAAGCTCCTTGTCCTCATTATTACAAAGCAGAGGTGGTAGCGGACACGTAGACAGTATTCCCACTGTAACCTGCAGGCTGCAACTGTGTCACCAGCCCACGCACAGGGCAGGTGGCATCACGGTCAGATAGCCCATCACAGCCAAGTGCCCTCAGGTTGCGCAGCCCCAGATTTGGCAAGATGGGAAGCCCAGAGATTAGAGTAAGTTATTTCTGTCCTCCAAAGTCCCAGAATTCACCGTGGAGTCACACATTCACACAGGACAACTGAGTCCCACCGCAAGACAGGATGTGGCCAAGTGCCCAGAGAGGGGACAGGCTTTGAAAGACTTAAGATCACTGCCAGGACAAGAACCTACCCTGTGCTTTGCAATGGTGAGAAGACACTCCTGGGGTGTGAGGAGGAATCTCTGGGTTTGGAAATGCAGAGAAAAGGACACCAGGATAGCAGAGAGAAGACGGTAGGGCTTTACCATTTTCTTCTAGCCACAGCAGTGAGCTCTGAGAACAGGGGAAGGACATAGCCAGAACTATGCTCAAGAGTGGCTCAGAGGGCTGAGAAGCCACCGTGCATTAGCAAAAAGTGCTAGGTCTTTGCAAGTTCATCAAGTGGAAAGTCATGTCAATATGTCAGGAAGATGAGTCCTGGAGGGCTTCTCGGAAGAGGTGGGAGAGGAAACCTCTTCAAAGTAATTAGGAGGGAAGAAATCAAGCAGCTTTCTTCTTCCCCCTTCCCAAATTACTTGGTGGGGGATGGCAGAGGGTGGTCTCAAGTCTCTGGCATCCCCTCTCTGCAGTTCTCACTAGATCAGTTTTACCTACCAAGTTTGTCCACAGAGCACAGGGCAGGACAAAGCCAGTCAGTAGTCCAGAGACAGTGGAAGCACAGTGACCCCACCCTCTACAAGGACAATTCCCATCATGCTACACTCAGACTATCCTTCCAGGAGGAGCTGGCTCTGCTGTCTACCTATCTACCTCAAGTAGGCAGGCTTCCTACCACAAGGTACTACTTTCTGCCCTCACTACCACAGAGACTATCTTCCCTGTGAGAATCAGTCCCATGAAGTCTACATCCCACAAGCGCCGAGGACTCAGTGTTGCTCACTTCACCAGGAAGACAGTTGGAGCGAGGACAGGAGCTATGCAGGTCTTAGTCCATAGCCCATCCTCCCAGTGCTCGTGACACAGTAGCAAAGGGTTTTGCTATTCTTTCTACAGCTGAAGAACTAGCCTCTGGGTGCAGGTGAGAGTCTTTCTAACTGGAGGAATGGAAGCGTGGTTAGGAAACAGTGTTACCAACCATCCCAGCCCCATCAGGCATCAGAATGAAGGGTGATGGGGAAGACTGTGCAGGTCCTCTGAACTAAACAGGAGTTGGTGAATACCCCAGGCAGAATCTGGGGGCAGGAGCACAGTGGGTTATCTCTGCTGGAGAAATTAGGCAAAGGATGACCTAAGTACTTTCTTTTAGCAGAATAGGCTGGGAACTAACCAGGGTAGCTGGATAAAGGCAATGTCCCATAGACCCAAACCTGTCTCAGGCTCTCAGCGTCAAACATGCTTGCATAGGCACAAACACACATGCATGCATTTGCATGCATATCTGCTTCTTCACATGCACTTCTACCCACCACACACATAACATTCTGTCTCTCTGTGTGTCTATCTCTGTATCTGTCTCTCTGTCTGTGTGTCTGTCTTCTGTCACTGTCTTTCTTCCTCTCATCTCTCTCTGTCTCTGTGTCTCTCTCATCTGCCTGTCTCTCTCTCTGTCTGTCTCCCTCCCTCCCTCATTATTCTTCCTAGGTCCCTGGCCCCCTCCAGGCTCTAGGTTCCCCTCATTCCTATACTCTTTCCCCCAACCCTTGCAGGGATGGATCTACCTCTCCCATGATACATTGGAAAGAGAGGTGTTCGAAGTCAAAGCCGCAAGGAGCAAGCAGGGAGCTTAGAGCCCGGCAGGAAGTATTCTCTGTCCTTGATAAATGCCTTGCCTGCTTCTTGCCTGTTTTACCAACTTCATGGCCTGGTGGAACAGAGATGGTGCTGTTTCATTACTGCCACACACACGAGAAGTGCCACTGGCTGATCATCCCAGGAGTGAAGCATGCGGCGACCCCTCCCCTTCACTGTCACATAGATGAGAGGAAGCTCAATGTGCCATGAGGGGTCTGCAGTGACACTCTCCCCAAGCCTTGACCCTGTGTGTGACTTTGAGGAAATCACCAGTCCTTGCACCCAGTTGCCTCACCTGTTGGTGCAAATCCAAAGGCAGTTGGCTGCAGCACGGCAGCGCTTACAGCCGGCAGGATGCAAGGCAGAGACAGAGGGCCGGCTTTTGAAAAGGAGCCACCACCCTCCAGGAATACCTTCTCTCTGAGTTTGCTCAATTCTGCCGCTTCCTGAAAAGCCACTCGGTAGGTGACCAGACAGAAGTGTGAGGATCGCCTTCCAAAGAAAACAAGGCCAGGCTAACCAGCTCTGACTGAGGAGGGCTGCAGTTCATGTCAAATGTTTCCTGACATACATTGTACAGACTGCATGTGACTGTCTTGGGACTGAGTGACCCTCTGTCCCACAATCCCCTTCTCTACAGACAGGGCAAACATCGAGCCCTGTCTTCCTCATCTCTGAGTCTCAGATCTGTTTTATCTCTCCTCTGGGACCCACTCAGTGCACAGGACATGGGGCTCCAAAGAGGGGGCTTGCAGCTACCAAGGCAAGCAGTAGGTCACTGTCTGGCTGGGAGACATGACTCAGGCATGACACAATTGAGAGCAGGGGTGCCATTAATCAGAGCAGGAGCCTGCCAGCCTGACTTGAGAGCCTATCCTCTGTGACAGGCTGCAGAGCCCCGTCTCTACAGCCCAGCAGAGGGAGGGAGAGAAGACTGGGAAGGCTTTGCCCTGGGAGCTGAGAGACCTATGCGTAAGTTATATAGTTCTGCCTGTCACAAGTTTCATGCTCAGCATTTTTAATCTGTAGTTCCCATTTTGCAAACGGGGATGGAAGTTTATCCCTGCCTATTCCTTTTAGGGGACACTGGGACTTTTAGAAGAATATGGGTGTATGCGTGTATCCCGAGAGAAGATGGAGAAAGGGGATGGAGTTGGAAGCAAAAGTGACCCATCTGGACCAAAATTTCTGTAGAAGAGGAAGGAAGGAAAGGAGGAAGGGAAGGAAGGGAAGCAAACAAGACAAGGAGACGCAGCAGAGGGAGGAATCTTGGCTAAGGAGACTTGGGGGACCCAGGCTAAATGTCAGTTCTTACTGGAAGTAGAACAGGACAACATAGGTAGCATCAGGCTGTTGCTGGGAAAGGGGGTGGGGAATCTGGTCCCTTGAATCTCCCAGGCAGACCAGGATGCAGGCTTCCAGAACTGGGCATCTCTCACCCAACACCTAGAGGAAGGACCCGGAGAGACACCTCCCCCCGTACATGGCTGTGCCAGACTTGCTGTCTGTGCTCAGAAAGCCCACTTCAGGCCATCAGAAGCTGCTGCCCTGTCCGTTTAGCAAAGCCATCATACCAGTGGGTATGTCACAACCCCCGTGCTCATGGAGCAAGCGCTTGTCCCCAGCTTTCCAGCAGAGGCTGAACTGTCCTGTGTGCAGAGGCACTTCTGGCCAAGGCCACGTGGGCCGAGAACCCTTCAGCTCCCCCTCCCAGCATTCTTAGCACGAGTCACACCCACACACTCAGCACGCTTTTGCTCACACAGTTCCACACACTTCCCGCTCTCACCACCCCCACCCCCACCCAGTTCGAGTCCCACCTCCTACACGAAGAAGCCTGAGACCGTTCGCAGCCATTCTCGGCAAGTGCGTTCACTATTTCATTCACACCTGTGAGGCGAGAGCTGGCATTTCCCCGTCCACCACATAAGGAAACTGGGCCACCCAGACTGAAGCAGCTACCCTGACAGAGACTGGTGAAGAATGGGGCTGGGGTGTACAGAGTGCTGTGGGTGGCTGCCCTCTAATCAGGAGGCCACCAGGGCATGGGCACGAGTTATTCCTACCACCCCTTCTAGTGAGGTAAGCGTCGCCTCACTTTAGGGCGGGCCTTGGTGCTGTTGTTCCTCCTCCTTAATCCGAAAGCCTCCCAACTAGATGTCAAAGGTGTGTGGCTTAAGGTGTAGCCTCCACACAAGAGGAAGTGGGTCTCATGGTGACTGAGTCCCAGTGACCACTGAGTGGATCTTTTTCAGAGAACACTCCCCCTGCCAACATTGGGCCACCAAGAGAACATATTTGTTCCCAAGAGCCTCACACACTAAGAGCCAAGCTAAGGCCAAGGGGACTTAAGAGGAGAAGGTGACCCAGGAGCAGGGAGAAATTATTCTCTCTCTACCCTAACTCCATCCTGAAGGATCCCTCCAAGTGTAGAGTGGTCCCTATACTCCCCTGGGAAGGAGATTTCAAAACCCGAGGGTGTTCCTGCAGGTCTGTGTTATCCAGCACAAAAGGAACATAATCAAGACCACCACCCTGATCACCCACCCCGACCGTATCTGGACACAGAACCTTGGGCCTCTGTCCTGGAAAACTTTAAGGGATCTTCTCTCAGAAGGGTTGGGCAGCTTCCCCCACCTTCCAAGAATGTAGCAATCCCTTCTGACCTCATGCCGGTTTACACCTTGGCCCTGTTCTAACTCCCATAAAGGCACCAACAGGACCAAATAAGAGATTCCTGGAAAGCCAGATACTTCAATTCTCTCTCCCCTTCCCTTACAACCAATGCCAGTGGCTTCCAGAGTGCTAGAAGGACTAACACTCATTCCCTGACTCATCCTTCTTGATTTATACGCACAAAACTACTTCTGGAAACGTTTTAAAGAAAATGTAGTTTCATACCTAAGAGAAATAAACGCAGACAATCAAACAGAAAAGTAAACCTAGCATTAGCAGTAGGCTGTCCGTTCTGCAGCTTCATTGAACTTAACGGGGTGCTAGACCCCTCTTTAGTTGTTGAGCAGACAAAGGGGAGCCAGGCCTGGAGGAAGATGGTCTCTCCACCTCAGGAGCTTTGCCACTGATCCCCATACCGCAGTGACGTCAAAGAAAACCAATGACCCTTCCTATGTCGTCCCCTGAAGTGCTTCTACTGTACACCTGCACTGCACAAAACTCAAGGCCGCATGGAGCCTCAGCTGAACGCTCCAAAGGGAATTGTGAGGCACACCAAGCTCTGCTCAGACAGAAAACCCTCGTCCTCCACGGACAGCATGCTGACTGACAATAGACACTCACTGAGTCGAGACTCTGTGAGCCATTGGCCTGTCCTTTACTTTCTCTGGTCATTTACTTCTCCTAAAAGCTTGTTCACTGGCCTTTCCTTTTATCTGAGCAATGGCATACAGTATTTTTATTATCCTCAGCAACTCTGTGACGCATGTCATCTTGAAAACGAGAGGAATGCAGGAGGTCAACAGCTTGACATAGGTCATAAAGGGCAGGAGGAGCAGACCCAGATCCATTCATCTCTACTCTTCTTCAGTGATCTTTCCAAGGCTGGCTCAGGTGACCCCCAAGTCACTGTCATTTTGAAAATGCTAAGACTTAGTAGAATCGAGGTTGGATTCATCAAGATCCCGTAGCTACAATTGGAGGCTCAGAGGGGTTGGCTGTCCCCGAGAGTGAAGAGCCCAAGAGGGAGCCGTGCGAAAGTGCCGAATGCCCATAGTTTATGACGGCATGCAAGTCAGACCTGCCTGTACTTGACCAAGGTTGAAACTTCCTCACTGCATAGTAATTAGATTTTTAGACAGTCTTCCCCCTTTGGTTTATTTATCTAGCAGTAATTACTGCCTGCCAAGCTCTGTAGTGGGACTGTTAGCTTCCCAACCACATGGGTTATAAGCTTGTCGGGGGAGACAGGAGTTAAAAGATACAGTGAGGCCATTTTTGCCTTGCAAGATAGGCAGGTGTCTGCGGTGCCCCTTGGTGTATTTTTCAGGCACACTGAGGGAGTAGGCAGGCACTAGCATTTGATCTGAGGGTCAAAGGGCTCAGTTGGCCCTCAAATCTTCTTCGAGTTCATAAAGTAACAACCACATGACATATTGTGCATGGGTAGTATTTCTTAGCCCATGGGCCACAGCTCTGAGTGCTCTTTGCAAAGAAGCTGTAGTGCCCAGAGGATGTTAAAAAACAGCTTTAGTGTATTTGAATAGGGTTGGCGGCCAGGAGGTAGGGAGATTGGGGCTCTGCAGCCCCAGAGAACATGGAATCGGGGTTGGGGATTTAGCTCTGTGGTAGAGTGCTTGCCTAGGAAGCACAAGGCCCTGGGTTCGATCCCCAGCTCCGAAAAAAAGAACCAAAAAAAAAAAAAAATGGAATCTATAAGCCTACCTTATTGCCTCTGTCTTGAGAAATGACTTCTTTTTTCCCTCCCTTCTTCCCTCTCCCTCTTCCTTTCCCTTCCTTCTTTCTCTCTTTCCTTCCTTTTCTTCCTTTGTTTTTAAGAAGGACTTATCACTCTTCCTCTCTTTCCCTTTTCCTTCCTTCCTCTCTTCATTTTTACCCCCTCCTCCTCTTCCTTCTCCCACATGCATTCCCTTCCCCTCCCTTCCTTTTTGTTCAGATGCCCAGGAAGGTTCTCTCACGCCCTAGAATTTCCAGCTGCCGTGCTCTGAGCTTTGCTGACTGTAGAACTGCACTTCTGCCCCCACAACCCAGAGGGGATGCAACAGAGCCATGTGAATTAAGGCGAGAGGCCAGAACTCCATCAGACAGTCTTATACATACTGGAACCTTCCAGCCTGGGATTAGGGCAGGAGAAAACAGAGGACCCTCCCAGGCTAGCTAAGCAACATGGGCCAGAATGCCCTGAGTCCAATGCCCCAGTCCCAGAGTTCCATCTCGAATTGTCTGGGGTAGAGCCCAGTCGTGCCTTTTATAAGAACCATACCAGGTGAGGTGCAGCAAGGTACCAAATTACCCTGGGGACCTGCAGTCCAGGTAGATGACACAGCTCTTATGTGAAGATAGTTAAGCTAATGGATGGAGACCTGGAGGGATGGAGGGATGGAGAGGCTCTCCAAATAAAGCAATGAAGCTTTATTGTGCCAGGGAATGGTCTGTGGGCGTCATCAGAGGATAAACAATTTAAAAAATCAGAAACGTATCTGAGTGGTACTGCAGGAGGCAGGCAGTGTGCTGGATGGATGGACAGATAGCACCAAATAATCCCTGATGGTCACTGGACTATGCACCGCTCTGGTGTCTTAGAAGTCTGTGACTTTATTGGGGCAAGGCTGAAACACACCCTGGCTATAACTCTTTCTCACTCTGGCCTGCCCTTCCACATCCCGCAAGAGACTAAACAGGCACATCCTCTCCCTGCCCAACCCCAGGCCCAACATTCAGAAAAGAGTTAAATGACAGAGCCTCGTACTCCTGTATAAATTAATAATTGATTCGGTAACAAATCACTAATATTGCAGGAGTCGTGGTGAATAAGATAATGAATGTGTTCTGTCCAGGGAGTGTCGTGTTGTGAGGACTCAGCTGAAATTATTCATCAGCGTGCTACCTTCCCCATCTCCAACTGCTGCTGGGTTAGCTCCTCCTTTTAATCTTCTCGACCTGTCGCATTCGATGGTGAAACTCGTCAGGCTCCACATACAGCACGTATTAAGGGAGAACCACCAAAGCATCACGACGAATTCCAGTAGGGAACGGGAACAGTGCCTGCAGACCCGCTCCTGCTCCCCAGTGGGATGACAAACACTTTTCCAGCTGGCCTCCTCATCCCACCACCGGGAAGAGAGTCCCAGATTGAGAAGTCAAGAAATGTGGGTTGTGATCCCCATCTTGCCACACATGTGCTGTGTGTCTTTAAGCTGGGTACCCAACCATCCTTACTGAGACAAAGTTTTATGTCTCAATAAGGAGGGGTGGCCGAGCTGTGCTTCCTGCTTCTCTCTTAGGGGTGATAAGAAAAATATGGGGTGACAGGAAGAACGGAATTCTATCAAGTACCTGGGTTAGATTCATTTTACACCCCTGCTAAGTTGTAGAAGTTTAGCCATGTTAGGTGCTCATGGTTCTAAACTTGTCTTTCACACACCCATCACCGGGAGCCCCCTGCCCTTCCACTATCTCTGTCTTCTCCCTTGTCCATTGGACCCATCTGACCTCTTGGGTTGAATTCAATAATCAACTACTTCATGAAAACTTTCCTGACCCTGCCTATAAGATATGGCCTTTCTTCCTCTGTGCTGGATAGGTGGATGGATGGATGGATGGATGGATGGATGGATGGATGGATGGATGGGTGGGTGGGTGGATGGATGGATGGATGGGTGGGTGAATAGATGGATGGGTGGTTAGATGAATGAGTGAATGGGTAAGTAAATGAACAGAAGGGTAAGTGGAAGAACACAAAATCGAAGGCTGAGGTGTGGCTCAGCAAGTAAGATCACCTGCTGCTCTTGCAGGCAACCCAGGGTTCAGTTCCCAGCACCTACATCAGGCCGCTCACAACAGCGGTAACTCCAGTTCCTGGGACTCTATCGCCCTCTTCTGGCCTCCTTGGCACCTTCATTCACTTCGCGTGGCACACATGCAGGAGCAAACACCCACACATGACATAAAAGCTCTGAAGTCCTTTCAAAGATAAAACGTGAGCCAAGTGGTGTGGTGCATGTCCTTAGTTCCAGCACTAGGGAGGCAGAGGCAGACAGATCTCAGTTCAAGGCCAGCCTGGTCTACAGAGTGAGTTCCAAGACAGTCACAGCTACGTGGAGAAACCCTGTCCTAAAAAAAAAAAAAAAAAAAAAAGTACATAAAATAAAAATAAAATTGAAACTGACAGCCTACTGTTTTGTTTTGTTTTGTTTTTTTTTTTTTTTTGGTTCTTTTTTTCGGAGCTGGGGACCGAACCCAGGGCCTTGCGCTTCCTAGGCAAGCGCACTACCACTGAGCTAAATCCCCAACCCCAGCCTACTGTTTTCAGTCAATGATCCAATGGCTGTGGGGTCCTGCCATAATTGGGTTTTATCTCTGCGGTCCCAGACTGTAGAGTCGAAGTGTCAAAGACCTGACACAGACTGTGCTTAGAGCAGAGTGACAGCGATGAGACTGATCGGAGCTCATGACGTCACAGCTGAAGGGCCCTTTAGACTGGCCTTCCGCAGGCCTCAGACCAAGGGTCCAGTGGTTATTGAACACATGGCTGGCTGGAGGCAGGACCCACTCTCCCATCTTAAGACCGTCCTTCCGTCACACTAGCACACAAGAGGTAGCACACTAGCACATAAGAAGGCCCTGGGTTCTGCAAGGTTGAGAGACTTCGCTTGGAAAGGAAACACTGTTCCAAGGGATCAGAGCTGCTTTTGCCCGAGGTGGAGTAGGGCGAGACCTTCCCTTGGGATCCAGATGCCTTCGACCAATGAGAAATTTCCCAACATTGATCTATAACTCCTAGATTTAAAGAGAGACCCGAGAACAGATGTCCCAGGATCTGAGGTTATAGAGGAGTAGGAGTAAGAATCCGCCATTTTCCCCCGTTGTGTCCGCCTCTCCAGGCCCTCTGTTCAAATACTCCCCAATCAAATCAACTCTTCCCCACACAAAAGCTTACCCAGCCTTCACGACAGAACTCCAGAGACATGTTGGTGTTGTTCCCCCCGGCACACACACACACACACACACACACACACACACACACACACACACGCTCATGAACACGTCCACAGAGGCCCGCACCCATGCAGAGACAGTCCACACAAAGCACACGAGAACATGGAGACAACAGGCGCGAGGCAACACACATGCTCATCCAAGCCTTCATTCTGAGTAAGTTATTAAAAATGTAGACATCGCTGGCTCCCAGGGTCAATATGTTGTTTTTAAATTTAAACATGAATTTCCATTTCATTGAGCCTCCAGGGCTAACAAGATGTGCTGTGACAGGAGCAGCTAGCTGGAAAAGGCATGATTGAAGAGTCAGCCAATAATGTGTGTGCACAGCCTGGGTGGGGAGGGGAGCCCCCTCGCTCAGCCCCCGTAGCCTGGTGGGAGTTTCAGCCAGGCAACGTGAAGAGGGCTAGTCCTTCCACTAACCCTCCTCACAACTGACCCAGTTGACTAGCCCACATTTCCTGATCTGAGAAAGCAAACTGAGCTCCAGTAAAATCGCCCGTCCGTCCACCCACGCATCCACCCATCCCTACTCTATGAAAAGCAACACCTGAGAGACCATGGCAAGGAGCAAATGCTGCCCCTGGACCAGGGGCAGTTCTGACTAGAATAAAATATGTGTCCCTGAACACTTACTGAGGGGCTCTTTACCTCCTTAGACAGTGGCAGGCTTTATGACCTGCTGTAAGCTATCTGGCCCCCTGAGTTGTAACTTGTATTACACAAAGTATCGTATCTGTCTGGTCCAGAGTGAGCCCTGGGCACCAAACTGCTGTTGGTATTCACTGAACACCGGAGAACTTGACTGGGACTGGGTTGAAGTTAGAAGACACACACAGAGGTTTTGTTTACTGGCTGGAAGCTATATAGGTTGTTCATTGACACTGAGAGAAAGAAGAAACAAACACTGTGCAAATAAGTTGTCCTTAGGCCAGACCTTGTGGTGCACACACATCATCTGGCACTTTAGAAGCAACGGCAAGAGGATCCCGGCAAGCTTGAGGCTAGCCTGAGCTACATGGTGAAAGCTTGTTTCAAAAACAATTTTTAAAGAAATTTGTCAATGGTCATGTGTTCAGGACCTGAAGCTAGGCACAGCTCTGGTATGGGCTATTCTCTCTCTGTGACTTACGGTTGGACTGGTCTCGGTGGGTTCCTTGCCAGTTCATCTCTCTTAGTCACCTACATGCCAACCAGTAACTAAATGCCTTCACTTACCAACAGGGTAGGAAGAAGAGGTAACAGTGACCCCCATCATAGACAAGTGGCCTAGCCTTCTGGAGGTAGTGTGGCTGAAACTGCACTGACACTGTCCCCTATACTTTGAACACACTTGTATGTATATGCACACAGGGGCTTATGGAACTAAGAATCACTGACTAACGGGGTATCAGGATCTGTCAGACTCATTCAGCCTCACCAATGCAGTATGTGTGCATGTGTGCACACATGATTATCTCTCCCTCCTCTTGTACACTTCCTAACTTAGAATAAATCCAACCCTTAACAGTTGGGCCCTTTGGTTTCTGTCCCTGAGAGAGAATAGCATCCCTTCTCCCAGAGGCTCATGGGGAGACTCGAGGAAGCGGCCTTCCTACAGGCTCACTCACCTCGTGGCACAGTATGATCAGGGATGCCCACATGTATTCAGAAGACATGGTGTCAGCCGCCATCCATGGTTTACTAGCCTGAGGGATTGGCGGCACCAGATGTAGGTTGGTGAGTGGGCAGTGAGTGCCCATGGCATGCAGGTCCAGACCTTTAATATATTAAGGAATGGAGGGATGGGCCTCTGACCCTTTAAACACTCATTTGAAGTCTTGCTTCTCAAATAAGTCAACAGAGGCATCAGCCAAAAGGATGCAGCCTTCTTTCCTTGTCTTTAGAAGGAGGAGGGCAGAGATAGATTTATCGGAGCTAGAACTTTAGCCAGGACTGCATAAACTGAGGCTTTTTTGGAGGAGCCTGGGCAGGGGGAGGAGGAGGGATCCCCACTCATTTCTCTTTCTGTCCTTTACACATCCTGATCTCCCGAGGACCTGAGACATATCTAGGTGTAACTGTCTTGTCAACCCTTGGAAATGGTCTGAAGTGTGAACTAACTCAAGTTAGACAGAAAATGGACCTCGGGCTTCATCCAATGAGCATGTGTGGCCCTGAGCACTGCATGTTAATGGTTACTTTGTATG